>NC_045172.1:24113301-24141198 GCF_900700415.2 Clupea harengus | reverse complement strand
GTAGGGGTAATTAGAGGGACTGTATTTGTGATACTTAAAGAGAAGGCAGCCTAGTAGTAAATAGTTTGGGATCTGAGCACGTGAGTGCTTGAAAGATCTGCGTATTCTCTGGTGTGTGTGTGTGTGTGTCCTGAGTACAGTGACTTCCATGTGTGTGTGGAGTCTTTGTGGAATGAGCCTGCAGATGGCCTGGTGTCCCTGGGGATCTGTGTGTCTTAGGGTTGGTTGGTCAGTGAGTGGTCAGTGAGTGTCTGTTAGTGTTGGTCAGCGAGTGGTCTGTGTCTGTTAGGGTTGGTCAGTGAGTGGGGATCTGTTAGGGTTGGTCAGTGAGTGGTTATTGAGTTCTGTGTCTGTTAGTGTTGGTCAGTGAGTGGTTATTGAGTTCTGTGTCTGTTAGTGTTGGTCAGTGAGTGGTTATTGAGTTCTGTGTCTGTTAGTGTTGGTCAGTGAGTGGTTATTGAGTTCTGTGTCTGTTAGTGTTGGTCAGTGAGTGGTCTGTTAGGGTTGGTCAGTGAGTGGTGATCTGTGTCTGTTAGGAGTGAGTGGTGATCTCTGTGTTAGGGTCTGTTAGTGTTGGTCAGTGAGTGGGGATCTGTGTCTGTTAGCGCTGGTCAGTGAGTGGGGATCTGTGTCTGTTAGCGCTGGTCAGTGAGTCGTGATCTGGTCATTGAGTGGTCTGTGTGTGTTAGGGCTGGTCAGTGAGTGGTTATTGAGTTCTCTGCTCAGAGAGAGTAAGGGTAAACACTGGGACCAGAGGAAGAGTTTCAGGCGGGACATTTGCATCCTGGGGTGAGATAAGTTGTCTCAACGCTTGCAGTGCCCTGATGGTATCTCGTTCATGTTTTCCATACTGTGTTTTTCTCTCTGCTTGTGTTTTTGGGATTTCACGTCCACCTTCAGCAGCAGAGCCACTGAATGCCGCCGTGACAGTGAGCCCAGTCTGCCCTGTCCGATGACCGTGGCGGCTGGGACACATTTGAATAAGGCCACGCAGGAGTTGTCACAGAACCGTGTTTTTTTTTGCCAACGGAGGCCGGTACATCTACTGGGCATCAGGCATGTCAATCAAGTCAATCAAGTCAGATCCATCCAATCGGACAGAGAAGCCGCACTGGAGGCGGGGGACCAGGAAGAGCTAGAGGCAGGGTTAATAATATGTGATCATATCTACAGGGAGAGGATTAGAAAGGGCCTCATTGCAGGCGTTCATGTACTGACCGCCTGCCCCCCTGCCATGCCCGTCCACTCCTTCTGTAGAGCCGTGGACACAGGAGCCAGGGGGTCGTGTGGAGGTGCTGTTCCACTCCTTCTGTAGAGCAGCCTGGGGGTCGTGTGGATGTGCTGTTCCTGCTCTAAACAGCCTCTCTCTCTCTCTCTCTCTCATGTCTTTAGTCCTCACACTCACGTGCCATCTTTAGCTGTGTCCACACTGAAGTGTGGAGAGATGGCTTCATAGGCTTCTGCTGCACGCTCCTGGGTTGACTCGGGTTCGAGTCACAAGGTCGCTATGCGCTGTTTGTCGTCGCTAAGTGAGTAGCTGTGACGCTTGAACGGGGTTTCACGAGAGTTTAGTCGTGACTTCAGCAGTGCAGCCATGTTCGCGTGCAGCTGTACAGTCTATCATGGAGGTGTGTGTGTGTGTGTACAGTCTGTCATGGAGGTGTGTGTGTGGGGGAGGGGGTCAAAGGGTCAAAATGTCCACAGCATGTCTCACCAACACGCACTCTCTCACACACACACACACACACACAGAACCACTCTGTCCCCTTCACACTCATACATACATACCATACATACACACACACACATTCTCATTTCGCTCGGAGATCCATGGAAGATTAACTTCAAAGGCGGATGTCCTGCTGTAACCCCCAAGGGTGGCAGGCGGTCCCTGGCTGGGAGTCCGCACATACACAAGGTTCTTAGCAGGGGTGTGTGTGTGTGTGTGTGTGTGTGCACAGGGTTCTTAGCAGGGGTGTGGGGTACGGCGGGGGGGGCAAACTCGCTGCTAAATATAACCATGGGGGGTCAATCCCCAAGACCCCAGTGGCATGCCCAAATTATATTTGTGTGTGTGTGTGTGAGAGAGAGAGATGTAGTGTGTATGACAACGAGAGTGTATTTGCGGAATGCTGACATAAGACCCAGGTGTCAGGTGGTGGATCTAAGTTAAAGCCTTTAAAGTGCGTGTGCTGCGTCTGTGTTCAGTCCCTAGCACACAAGTACATTGCTGGGGAGCCTCTAAGGTACAGTCTGATTAAGACGTGTGTGTGTGTGTGTGTGTGTGTGTGTGTGTTGCTATGCTACTTGTGGATGCACTAACTCAGTTGCCATCGCACGGTGCTGTCACTAGCCTGACGTGTGTGTGTGTGTGTGTGTGTGTGTGTGTGTGTGTGTGTGTGTGTGTGTGTGCGCGCTGTCACTAGCCTGACGGGGCGGTGACGGGGCGGTGACTTAGCACCTTACTGTGAAGGCAAGCTTCCAGAGCAGTCGCTCACGCCTTTCTTTCTTTCTTTCTTTCTTTCTTTCTTTCTTTCCCTCCTTTCTTTCCCTCTATCTCTTTTTCTTTCTATCTGTTTTCCCTTTTCCTCTACAGTTGGTTTTATTCCTCTACCTTCGTGTGTGTGTGTGTGTGTGTGTGTGTGTGTGTGTGTGTGTGTGTGTGTGTGTGTGTGTGTGTGTGTGTGTGTGTGTGTGTGTGCGCGAGCGAGAGAATTGATACGACTCTGTGCAACTGCTCCTCAAACAAACGGTGTCATTAAACAAATGCGGGTATCTATTTATCTGAGTTTGTGATATTCAAAGCACGGAGTGCTGGCTGACGTGTCATAATAAGGTGGATGAGGTAATTTTGTCATTTGGCATGACCTCATGAACGCATGGGGGGAGGGGTGGGGTAGTTGAGGTTGAGGTGCTTGTTGCCCCGACTGTAAGTGCAATGTGATCTGTTGGGCTATTGGTCATGTGCTTGGGGTAAGTTTGTCATTTTCTTCTCTCCCCTTCTGCAGACGGGAAGAAACCAACAGGAGACTAAAAAACGTAAGTACCACTGTGTTGTGTGTGTGTGTGCTTAAAAATAAAGTGGTGTGTGTGTGTGTAGCTAACTCCGATGGGCAGTTTGGCATCTCGTTTTGAGTGCAACTTCAGTGCAGATAGTTCCAGAAGAGCTTCCATGTGCTGTATGCTACTGTGTGGTCTTACTGTGTGACGGGAATGTCACTGCTTTTGACCCCAACTTGGTCATTGCCTCCAGATTTCGGCATAGAAGCGTACTTAATGCAAATAGAATGATTTCTGTGTAAAAGCTTACTTAATGCTGATAGAATGATTTCTGTGTAAAAGCGTACTTAATGCAAATAGAAGGATTTTTGTGTAAAAGAGTACTTGATGCAAATAGAATGGGCAACAGTGAGTAATTGTGCTGTTGATCCCAGTGCTGTTGTTGTGTTGTTGAGCCCAGTGCTGTTGTTGTTTGGCTTTCTGTCTCTGTTCCATTGGACTCCACAGAGGCAGGGCTCTGAATGAAAACAATTGTGTTTCTGCTCTTCTGTCTGAACTGGGGCATTTGAAGCCTTCACAGCCTCAGGATGGCACTGTTGGGGCTGTGTGTGTGTGTGTGTGTGTGTGTGTGTGTGTGTGTGTGTGTGTGTGTGTGTGTGTGTGTGTGTGTGTGTGTGTGTGTGTGTGTGTGTGTGTGTGTGTGTGTGTGTGTGTGTGTGTGTGTGTGTGTGTGTGTGTGTGGTGGGGAAACAGTGGGAGCGTAGATGATTCTGGATGAGTGGAGAGACAAAAGCTAAGAGAACAGAGGCCCTACAGTCCAGAATAAACCAGGCGATACATGCACACACACACACACACACACACACAGGCGTCGTGAACTGCACAAACATCCTCTCTGAACAGCAGTGAATCGGCCAGTTTGTCAGTTGTCAGTCAGTAGACCCAGGGCACTGAGCAAAAGCCTCTTCCTCGAGGATGGCCTCCTTACCCTAACCCTCACACACACACACACACACCCCCTAACCCTCTTATGGCCTCCTTACCCTAACCCACACACACACACACACACACACACACACCCTAACCCTCCTATGGCCTCCTTACCCTAACCCTCACACACACACACACACACACACACACACACACACACACACACACACCCTAACCCTCCAATGGCCTCCTTACCCTAACCCTGGAGCTCATTTGGGCAGAGGACTTCCTCTCCCCCGGGGCGCTTATAGACTCTTATAGACATAAACACATAACATATAACAGAAAACAAATTTTATGGTAGAACTCTCTAGCTACTTCTTGCATAGGCTTTTTATTAGCATAAACATGCATCTCACTCTCACACGCACGCACACACACACACACACACACACACACACACACACACACAGGTGAGAAAAGCTAACTTTTCATACCTCTCTCTCTCTCTCTCTCTCTCTCAGGTGCTCATCACACTGTACTGGCTGGGCAGGAAGTCCCAGGCTGACCCCTTCTACCCCGGACCCGTACTGAACCTGAAGGCGTTCGAGGGGCTGCTAGGAATCGCCCTGTCTAAGGTGGGTCTGCTAGGGATCGCCCTGTCTAAGGTGGGTCTGCTAGGGATCGCCCCGTCTAAGGTGGGTCTGCTGGGGTCCGCTAGGGATCGCCCTGTCTAAGGTGGGTCTGCTAGGGATCGCCATGTTCATGTGTGTAGCACTTAAAGGGCAAAACAAAAACCTTACTGTAGCCCATCATTTTTGACATTCTCCCTCTCTATCCCTCCCTCTCACCCCTACCTCTCTCAAATTCCCCTCTTACTCGTTCCCCCCCCCCGGCCGCCCCCCCCAGGTGCTGGAGGACTCGTGTCCCCGCTGGAGTGTGCGTGACAGTGGCTACAGCGAGAGCTGGTACCCAGACAAGGAGGAGCTGCTGGCGCTGCAGCAGGCCAGCTACCGCAGGGAGGACTCCGTGGAGAGCCTCGACTCGGTGGGGTCCCGCACCCTTAGCGTCACCTCGGACAACACGCTCCGAGCCGGGAGTGAAGGTGTGTGTGTGTGTGTGTGTGTGTGAGGTTTACAAGTACTGCTGACACAAAGCAACATGTACAGATTGAAGGGCAATTTTTTTTTAATTATTTTGTCCGGTACGATCCCAACATAACGCTGCTCCTGTTTGAAGGAGGATGTTTGAGAGGGCAACAGTGCTATTAATGCTAATCTTGTTTTGAAGACATACAAGTAAAGATAATAAATAGATCATGTCTAATTAATAAATAATATAGAATATAGAATGAGCACCATCAGTACCATCTCCAGTGAAACTAGTATTGGCAGCTACTGTAGCTGGGTGGTCAGAAAGGCTTGATTAGTTGTGTGTGTGTGTGTGTGTGTGTGTGTGTGTGTGTGTGTGTGTGTGTGTGTGTGTGTGTGTGTGTGTGTGTGTGTGTGTGTGTGTGTGTGTGTGTGTGTGTGTGTGTGTGTGTGTGTGTGTGTGTGTGTGTGTGTGTGTGTGTGTGTGTGTGTGTGTGTGTGTGCGCGCGCCCGCGTCCCTGACTGCTTGATCTTCCAGAAACGGAGGGAGGAGGGCTCTGGGTGACTCACCTGCGCCTCTGTTAACTTGTGCTGCCCTCTGGTGGACATATGTCAGAACTGACGCCACTGGCCAGGTGTAGTGCGGAGCCGCTGCGACATGAAACGCTTTTACCCGGTGACTGCAAGAGGCCAGTCACACACAGGCCATGCAGAGATACATCACTGCCCCTGGTCGTGTGTGTTTGTTTGTTTGTGTCTGTATGAAGTGTTCTTCCCAAAGACGTGGTCCCTCCCTGTGCCCCCCGTCCACACACACACACTGGCGTGACATTCTAGATGATTCCACACCCTGCTGGTAATGGGCATGCCAGCGAGCGGGTGCTGGGGGGGGGGTGTGGCCCGTCCCCTGGGAGCTGGATGCCTCTCTAGAGAGCTGATTAAAGCTCAGCTTTTGTTCTCTCAGCCTCCTGGCTGCTTCCACTCCCACTGACAAGCAGCACGAGTGAGATCTCTGTTCTTTAGCAGGGGTGAGATCTGTGTTCTTTAGCAGGGGTGAGATCTATGTTCTTTAGCAGGGGTGAGATCTCTGTTCTTTAGCAGGGGTGAGATCTCTGTTCTTTAGCAGGGGTGAGATCTGTGTTCTTCAGCAGGGGTGCGATCTCTGTTCTTCAGCAAGGGTGCGATCTCTGTTCTTCAGCAGGGGTGCGATCTCTGTAGGGGTGAGATCTCTGTTCTTCTTCTTCAGCAGGGGTGAGATCTCTGTTCTTCTTCCTCCTCTCCCCAGGCTGTGGTAGTGACGCGGAGGCCGAACAGGGCTTCAGGATGTCAGACATGCGAGAGATGAGAGCACGGGGGTACATGCCCACGCCCCTCCGCAGGAAACGGTGCGAACCGCACGAGGAGGACAACAGGACCAGCCCCCTCATCAGGTAACAGAACCCTACACACACACACACACACACCACGTTATTGGAACAGATCAGGTAAGGCTCGTGGTATCCATAGTAAGAACATGTTTAGCTTCTTATTTTTGACCGGTAACGATATGGACTGCAAAGATGTTTGTTTAGTTTGTTCAAGAGTTGGTGAAAAAGTTTGATTGGATGGTTTTTCCAACATTTTACCTCCAGATTTTCAGGTTACTGTTGAAACATGTGACTGTTTGCTCCTCGCTTTTACCTACGTAATCAAGGTGTGTTTGAACAAACCCTTCAAAGACTTGGGAAGATTTTTGGAACTAAAAAAAAAAAGGAGGCTGTTTGTTTGTTTGTGATCATGTACGCCGTACGACTGTGGTGCAAATAACTGATGTGATGAGTCAAGGGGGTGTGTGTGTGTGGGGGGGGGGGGGTGTCTGTGTGTGATGAGTCAAGGGTGTGTGTATGTGGGGGGGGGGGTGGGTGTGTGTGTGTGAGGAGTCAAGGGTGTGTGTGTGTGTGTGTGTGTGTGAGATGAGTCAAGGGGTGGGTGTGTGTGTGTGTGATGAGTCAAGGATGAGTTGTGGTTCTAATGGGCTCTCGTGACTCATATCTCTGCTTGGGTCCCCCGTGGTCTCAGAGCGAGCCCGGCGCGGGGGGTCATAGTGCACCCTGACCCCGAGTCGACCCCTCCGGCGGTGGCGTTCCTTCAGCGCGTGCGAGAGTACGGCAGCGAGAGCGACTCGGACGGCGAGCGGCCCGAGCCTGACCTCGTCAGTGACGACCTGGCCAGCCGCCGCTTCCGGGCCCCTCCGCCCGCCGCCCCCTTCAACTTTGCAGTGCCCATACGGGTCCGGGGCCCACGCCCGTTACCCAGGGCAACGCCCAGAACCCCGGGGTCGTGGGTGGCCGTGTCCGATGCCTCGAGACTCTACTCGTCCACGAGCCCTCCAAGGTCAGCGAGGAGAGCCCAGCCGTGTGTGTGTGTGTGTGTGTGTGTGTGTGTGTGTGTGTGTGTTGGATGGTTTGACTACTGCTATGCAGTTCCTAACATACGTGCGCTAGCTGCTTCTGGCGCTGACACACACACACACACACACACTTCAGCATGAGCTGGTCTTGGAAAGTCTTGTTTGATCTGGTGTTGTGGACATGCTTGAAATGGTTGCCGTGGAGATATATTACTGACTGCAAGTATTGTTTTCACATCTACTTGAAGGAGTTCATGGAGTTCTGAATGCGTCAGCCATTTTGACAGCAGGTTGGCACCTCTGCCCGTTTGACCTTGGGCTTATTGCTTTGTGTGTGTGTGTGTGTGTGTGTGTGTGTGTGTGTGTGTGTGTGTGTGTGTGTGTGTGTGTGTGTGTGTGTGTGTGTGTGTGGTGATTTTAGCTCTAATGCAGTTAACACTGAGCGCCGGCTAACACCCGGCACCAGTTAACACTGAGTGCCAGTTGACTGCCTGTGTGTTGTGTGTGTGTGTGTGTGATTTGCGTTGTACTTCATGCTGGGCCATGATGTGGTGTTTAACAGCCGTACTAACTGAAGTGTGTGTGTGTGCCGTACTAACTGAAGTGTGTGTGCGCTCGTGGTGCTCCGCTGCTCAGAGTGTGAACAGGCGTGAGCGTGCATGTGTGTGTGTCGTTGTCAGAGATGAGTTTTTGTGCCCTTCAGCATAACCCTGCATGTTGCACTCGTGACCTTTAACCCCTGCATGTTGCACTCGTGACCTCTGACCCCGAGGCTCGTTGTTTTGCTCATGACGCTGTGGCTGTCTCTCAACCAGCGGCACGGTCTCCCCTCGCTCGTCTGAACGCGAGACCGCGACCTCCGTGACCTCCGCGACCTCCGCGACCTCCGACCCCAAGGAGGAGCTCTTCCTGCAGGCGCTGCACCGCCACATGGCCGACTACGGCTCCTCCTCCTCCTCAGAGGACGAGGAGCGGCGGGCCAGCAGCGACCCCGACCCCGTGACGGACGACCTCTACGCGCGCCGCGTGGGCCACAGCCTGCACCTGACCTCCAGTAACCCCGAGGCCGCCCGCTTCCTGCCCAAGCACTGGACCCCCGAGGAGGACGCCCACGTGCGACGCATCCAGCTGGGCTCGCAGAGACGGCCCTGGTACAAGAAGCTCCAGGGCTTCAGGTCGGTCTGAGGAGGAGCGCGGTGAAAAGGATTGTGGGTAGGGAGGATGTGTGTGTGTGTGTGTGTAGGGGGAATTGATTTAGCAGACCAGTGCCCAGATGCAGTGAGATGCTGCAGGTGCGTTGAGATGAAGTTTGATGATGCTGAGTTTTATCTGCTGTGGGACGGGTCTTGGAAGATCCCAGTAGTTCTCTGATTTATTCTTTTCCTAGCTAAATATCTTCACTTTCACTGCTTTGTTTTTTCAGCCCTTTCTCCTCTCTTGTGTGTGTTTATGGTTCTTCAGTAGACTTTATTTCTGGTGTTATCTTGTCATTCTGATCTGTCTGTTTTCTATTTCTCTTCACGCCTCTCCTCTTCTTCACTTTGTCTTCCTCTCCCTCTCTTCCTCACTTCCTCCCACTTCCTCTCTTCATCTCTCTCCCTCTCTTCCTCTCTCCCTCTCTCCCACACTTCCTCTCTTCATCTCTCTTCCTCTCCATCTCTTCTTTACTTCTTCACTTCCTCTCTCCCTCTCTTCCTCTGCTGGCTGTAGCCGTAAGAAGTCTGGCTCGGAGGACGATGATGACTGTGATTATGACCTCACACCTTGGCTTGCTGGACCTGCTCGCCCCTCCTCCGCACCCCCTAAAGCCCCTCCCACCCACTGAAGCTCCACCCAGCCCCCGCCGCACCCTCCTCTGCTAGCTTACCTGCCAGATGGCAGCCGCTTATCGACCGCATCCGGGCCGGATCAGGACCGGTTCTGTTTTAGAGATGGATGTTCTCTCTGGATAGCACTCGCTCAGTCCTTCTGTTCAGAATCTCTCCGAGTTCTGACCCGCAAGCACCAAGTCCTACCAAAGTTAGCGGTAGTCTCTAAGACAACAAGGAGGAAGGCTGTTGGATCTTACCCCGATGGAGATGTTTTATAGTTGCCATAGATACTGTGTATGCTTAGACACATATGGAGTGTGATGTTGATATCCAGTTTTATGGAGCTTGCCTTTATGTACCAAACAGAGCTTTCATTTAGCCCATAGCCCTCTGCTTTAGCCCTCCCTAGACGTTCACCTGATGCATTTAGCACATAGCTCTCACTAGATGTTCACCTGATTCATTTAGCCCATAGCCTTCACTAGATATTCACCTCATGCATTTAGCCCATAGCCCTCTGCTTTAGCCCTCCCTAGACGTTCACCTGATGCATTTAGCACATAGCTCTCACTAGATATTCACCTGATTCATTTAGCACATAGCTCTCACTAGATATTCACCTCATGCATTTGGCACATAGCCCTCTGCTTTAGCCTTCACTAGATATTCACCTCATGCATTTGGCACATAGCTCTCACTAGATATTCACCTCATGCATTTGGCACATAGCTCTCACTAGATATTCACCTGATAGTTCACCTGATGCGTTTAGCACATAGCATAGCTCTCACTAGATATTCACCTCATGCATTTAGCACATAGCCCTCACTAGATGTTCACCTGATGCTCCTTCTCCTGCACCCCCCCAGCCATACTAGCTCTCAGGGCAGGACAGCATGCAGATGTTTCTGAAGGGCTCGTGTGGTGTAAGGGCTGCATGCATGTGAAGTGAGGTCATCTCAGAACCTTTACGCTGATTATCCGGAGGCCAGGGTGGTTCTAGAATGGAAGATTTCTCTGCCTCTAAAATGGACTATTCTAGAATAGATTGTTTTTTTTCCCCCGCTCATCTTAAATGGACTTTTCTACAATGGATGCTTCTCTTCTAAAATGGATCATTTTTAGAATGAATGCTCTCCTGTAAAATGGACCATCACCTCTGAACCTTCAGCCGAAGAGGAGTCGTCTGTGGTGACCGGTGAAGTTCCAAGGATCTTTGCTCAGCTATCCCAAAGAATGGTTTTCAGTCATGGTGCCATACCACACACCATGTCATCCTTGACCCAGCCAGCGTAGTGTGTGTGTGTGTGTGTGTGTGTGCATTCAAACGGACAAGTCCAGAAACTAAGGAACACTTGTTGTGCTTTGAATGAATTTTCTGCCTTTTGCTGCCTGCCTGCAATGCTTCAATCAGAAAGTGAGCAAGTGAATTTGTGTTGTAGTTCCATCACATACTTGATGTCATTCATGTGATTTTATTGCTCTGTGATGATTGACGTCAAAGCTTTGAATCAGCAAGTTAGCATACGTGTTGCAGTTGTGAAGTGAGAAACTTGTATGAAATATGTGTGAACTGAATAAACGCTCACTGATGATGATGTTCCCCACTCACGTAAGCATAGACTATTGTTGCTGATGATGAGGCCAAACATACTACAATTCCCAGGAGGCTTTGCAGCAGTGTTTTGCCCACGCCGTGTGGTCATGTTTTTGTTCCTGTCCGGGAGCCGTAGAATGGATAAATACTTGTTGGAAATTACAATGACATCATCTGTATTATATGCCCCAATGCAAGCAGTTTTGTCATGACGTAGTTGTCAGAGTTGTGTGAGTATGTTGGATGGTGTTCCATTACTTTCATGGTTCAATAAAGAAGGTAACAAAACTGTGTGTGTGTGTGTGTGTGTGTGTGTGTGTGTGTGGAGAGAGAGAGAGAGAGCGCTCTCTTGAGGCTCTCACTGGCCTGTGAGTTGGCTTGAGCTGTGTTGCGTCCGTGTGTGTGTGTGTGTCTGTGCGGTACTTCCCAGTGATGTGATGGAGAAAGTGATCATCAGGAAGGTCCAGCCTGTCTTTCCCTCTGGTGTTCAGGCCTTCGCTCACTGCCCCCTGGAGGCGACTGCTGGAAGCGCAGGCATATTGGGAGTTGTAATGCATTTGTTTTGTTTCCGTGTGTTTTTACACCTTACTTTTCCCCCTCCCTCTTTATTTAGTTGTGCTCATATTTTATGGTCTGTCTGTCATGCTAACATCAACCATTAAGTACAATTAGAGTTGGTCTTGCCACATTGTTATGCAAAGGTAGGTGTGTGTGTGTGTGTGTGTGTGTGTGTGTGTGTGTGTGTGTGTGTGTACAGCCACCACCCCTTGTGAATTCCCGTCTTTCCCCCATTGATGACCTGATGTGTGTGGAATCTGGTTCGTCTCGTTTAACCCTGTCAAAAGTAGCTGCTTTGCGAGACTGGAGAGGCTATGTCATTAGCGTACAGCTGAGACTCTGTCACTCGCCTCGGCAGTGATCCCGTGTGTGTGTGTGTGTGTGTCTCTCACTGATCTCCTAGACTACCTGTGAGGACCTATGTCACAGTCTGGTAAGTCCTCGTTCTCTGGGCACCTCTGCTGACTGCTCTGGGCTCAACGCTGATCGCTGCCACTGCCTGTTTTTTGCCTTTTTTTTTTCTTCAATCGGCAGAAATACTTCCAACGTTGCTGTGTGTGTGTGTGTGTGTGTGTGTGTGTTTGTTGGGAAGGCTTGAGGTGAGTGCTGTGGTTGTAGAATGTCAGATTGCAACTGCCTTGCAACTGGGTCTATTTAAGCCTTGGCTGGTTTCTGAACTGCTGCTGTTTTTAAACTCCATGTCCTCCTGGTCTTTCTCTCTCTGTATTGCTAACCTGGTGGACAAGGGGCACAAATTGCTAAGCAAATTTCCAGGGTAAGACACTCGCTGTCACTTCTTCTGTTTGAGTTTCATGTCTTATCTCTGTTTATGTGCTCTATGGGGGGGGTGTGTGTGTGTGTGTGTGTGTGTGTGTGTGTGTGCAAACAGCTCATAGACGTGATCAGTCTTATGGTAATGCATCATGCAAACTCAGCCGTTATGTATCAGTCATTTGCATTACCGGCTTGCTTTGACAGTATGTGCATTATGTTCCTTGTGTGATGTAATGTTCATATTTTCTTATCTTTATTTTTCGTGTCACATGTTGAATATTCTCTACCCTCTACTCCACCAATACTTTAGGGCCCTACATTGCTGTTGTGTGTTTGTGTGGTTGTGTTGTGGTGTGTGTTTGTGTTGTGGTGTGTGTTGTGTTGTGGTGTTGTGTGTGTGTGTGTGTGTGGTGTTGTGGTGTGTGTGTTTGTGTGGTGGTGGTGTGTGTTTGTGTGGTTGTGTGGTGTTGTGTGGTGGTGTGTGTTTGTGTGGTGTTGTGTTTGTGGTGTGTGTTTGTGTGGTGTTGCGTTGTGTTTGTGTGGTGTTGCGTTGTGTTGTGGTGTGTGTTTGTGTGGTTGTGTTGTGTGGTGGTGTGTGTTTGTGTGGTGTTGCGTTGTGGTGTGGTGTGTGTGTGTGTGTGTGTGTGTGTTGTGTTGTGTTTAGTCCTTGGCATTGCTCTCAAGTCCTCTGTTCCCCTCTCCTCCTCGTGGTGGGTGTGACCAGGAGTAAGTCCCTGAGTGACATCCCTCTGGGCTCGTTGCCGTTGGCGACGCCTCACCTCTACCGCTCCTCGTTGACCTTTGACATCAGCGCGGAGGCGGCGGCCGCTGGACAGATGAGGCAGGAGCACCTCCGCAGAATCCAGGGGCGCATCAAGGAGACCGAGGCCAAGTGGCAGGAGGTGAACACACACACACACACACACACCTCCGCAGAATCCAGGGGCGCATCAAGGAGACCGAGGCCAAGTGGCAGGAGACACACACACACACACACACACACACACCTCCCCGCAGAATCCAGGGGCGCATCAAGGAGACCGAGGCCAAGTGGCAGGAGGTGAACACACACACACACACACACACACACACACACACACACACACACACACACACACACCTCTGCAGAATCCAGGGGCGCATCAAGGAGACAGAGGCCAAGTGGCAGGAGGTACTCACACACACACACACACACACACACCTCCACAGAATCCAGGGGCGCATCAAGGAGACAGAGGCCAAGTGGCAGGAGGTGAACACACACACACACACACACACACACACACACACCTCCGCAGAATCCAGGGGCGCATCAAGGAGACCGAGGCCAAGTGGCAGGAGGTGAACACACACACACACACACACACACCTCCACAGAATCCAGGGGCGCATCAAGGAGACAGAGGCCAAGTGGCAGGAGGTACACACACACACACACCTGCAGAATCAATGACTGCATCAAAGAGACAGGCCAAGTGGCAGGAAGTGAATACACACACACACACACAGGTGTAAATGTATATGAACTCTTTCTTTAGTTGGTCATCTGCCTGTTGGACATATTTAACCAGAATGCGTGTGATTCATTTTCTCCCCCTCCCTACCCACCCTGCCCACACACACACCACACACACATGCACTATATAGTTTCCACTGTAAGTGTACACACACACACACACACACACAGACATATAGTTTCCACTGTACGTACACACACACAGAGAGATGTATTTGCACATATAAAATAAATATTGTGTTTTAGAGGCTTGGGCCTGATTCTCCATGTTGGACCAGCACATCAGGCAGGGTCTAGGGTTCATCAGTGATCCATTGGTCACGCCTTAACTCTGTATCCTCACTGAACCCTTTCATTCCCTTCATACACCCTCTGTCCTCCCTCTCTGTGTGTGTGTGTGTGTGTGTGTGTGTGTGTGTGTGTGTGTGTGTGTGTGTGTGTGTGTGTGTGTGTGTGTGTGTGTGTGTGTGTGTGTGTGTGTGTGTGTGTGTGTGTGTGTCTGTCTGTTCTGCCATTTGTGTATGTTTATCTGACTAACTTGTGTGTGTGTGTGTGTGTTTATCTGTCTGTAACGTGTGTGTGTGTGTGTGTGTGTGTGTGTGTGTGTGTGTGTGTGTGTGTTTATCTGTCTGTAACGTGTGTGTGTGTTTATCTGTCTAACTTGTGTGTGTGTGTGTGTTTTATATCTGTCTGTAACTTGTGTGTGTGTGTGTGTGTGTGTGTGTGTGTGTGTGTGTGTGTGTGTGTGTGTGTGTGTGTGTGTGTGTGTGTGTGTGTGTGTGTGTGTTTTTATATCTGTCTGTAACGTGTGTGTGTATATATCTGTCTGTAACTTGTGTGTGTTTTGTTTCTTAGGACCTGACACGCTGGAAGGACCGTCGACGCAGTGCCAACTCTGACCTCCACAAGAAGAGGGAGGAGAGGGAGCCGTCGGGAGCATATGGGGGGGAAGCCGAGAGCAGGTGAGAGAGATGTGCATGAACACCCCAGTAGATCAGCAGCTTCTGAAATACTCCTTCCCTTCTGGCACCCACATATCACCCATCCACCAACATGTGACAAACACACACTCTCACACCATACATGTGACACACACACTCACACATACACACACACCATACATGTTTGTACCCCTCAGGGCTTTGCATGTAAAGAGACCGGAGGGAGTGAGTGTGTGTGTGTGTGCTAAGGCATCAGTGTTGTGCGTGGATGAACACCTCTCTCCCTCAACCTGTCTCTCTGTCTGTCTGTCTGTCTGTCTGTCTGTCTGTCTGTCTGTCTGTCTGTCTGTCTGTGAGTGAACATTTGGAATGCATGAAGCCATGTGTGTTTCTTATGTATTAAATGTCTCTGTGGACAGACTTGTTATGCTTGCTTGCTAGCTCTTTCCATCCCCACCCCTCGCATTTAGTGTGTGTGTGTGTGTGTGTGATAGAGTGTGTGTGTGAGAGCGAGAGAAAGAGAGAGAGAGAGAGTGTGTGTGTGTGTGTGTGTGTGTGTGTGTGTGTGTGTGTGAGCGAGAGAAAGAGAAAGAGAGAGAGATGTAAACTGTTATCTGATCCCTCCTCTCTTCCTCCCTCTTTCTCTGTGCAGTGAGCAGGAGGCCCATAGCAACAGTGTCAGTGCCGCCACCTGCCACTCTTCATACACACACACTCTCGCACACACACCCCACCTGCAGCAGCAGCAGCACGAGGCCGACCCCGACCCCACACCCCGCTCACGTGCTCTGCTGTCCCGCGCTCTTGCCGTGGACCTCCCCAGGACCGAGACCACCTCCAGAGGACGCCTGCCTCCCTCCCAGCCCGCGGCCCAGGGAGAGAGCCTCCCGCTGGGCAGCCTGCCCTCGGACCTGGCCTGTACCCCCACCACCCTCGGCTCCAGCGCTGCCATGCCGGGGCTCACAGGCAGCAGCGGCGGCGCCCCCAGCAGGATGCCGACGGGTACCCCACCCTACCAGGTGACGGGGGCGCCCCACAACTCCAACAGCACGCCCCCCCCACCCCTGGGCCCCGTCCCCAACGCCATGAAGGTCCACTGGAACAGCCCCGTCTCCTCCAGTCTGACGGGGACCCCCGTGGCGCGGGCTGCAGGGCCCCAGTACCCCTCCGGTGCCGACCCAGACCCCCTGGAGGAGCTGCGGGGAGCCGCCCCCTTCTACAGACCCGGGACCCCCGCGGCGAAGCCGTTGGGCGGGGGGGGCGCCAGGATGTCTGCCACCCTCCCCAGGGGCTTCCGGAGGTCCGAGGCCAGCTCGTGCCTCTCTGCTGGGGTGACTCCCAGGCCCTTTGGGGCCAAGCCCTCCAGAGTGTCCCTGTCTAAACTCTACGCGGTGAGTAGTCTCCTCAATCCTGTGACGCCTCTAAAGACCGACTTCTTCTTCTTCTTCTTCTTCTCTCCTTCAGTAGGTTTCCCCCCCGCCGATCCCGTTTCCACTAAGTGTCAGGAGTCTAGGTTTACTGTGCACTCATTCCCATTCAGTGCTAATCTCCTTCATCTTCCCTGCCCTAGTTCTCTTTCTTTCCCTGTGTGTGTGTGTGTGTGTGTGTGTGTGTGTGTCTTTTTTTCTTTCTTTCTTTCTTTCTTTCTTTCTTTCTCTCTCTTTCTCCACTTTCCCCCCAGGATCTGAATGGCTGTGGTGTTTAGTGTCTGTTTCCTGTCTTGTGATCATAGCTCTGGTATTGTGTCCTCCTCCTCCTCCTCTTCCTCCTCCTCCTCCTCCTCCTCCTCCTCAGTGTCGCCCTTTGATAGCTCTGTGGGTGGATGTTGTAAATATTAGCTTCTGCTGCGTGTGAATATCTTCAGGCTGACTACTTAGGCAGTTGTCAGTCCATTTCCTTAACTACTGAGCAAGTTGTTTTTCTTGAACACACGCTGGCACACTTCCTCGTTCCTGCTCTGTGTGTGTGTGTGTGTGTGTGTGTGTGTGTGTGTGTGTGTGTGTGTGTGGTGTACTGTTACCCCTCTACCTGATCACCTTGCTGCTGGTGTAAATAATGAATCGTGTTCTCCACGTTCCCACCACTAACTGAAACTCAAGCTTGTGTGTGTGTGTGTGTGTGTGTGTGTGTGTGTGTGTGTGTGTGGCATACACTGTGTGCTTCTCAGAAACTTACTATTGAATTCTTTTCAGGAGTAGCATGTTGTTATTGTGCTGCAGTTAGAGCAGTGTGTTTGTGTTTTCTTGAGGAATGCTGTTCCCCCCCCCCCCCCCCCCCATTTGACCCTCTCATGGTGGAGCATGCAATGTCCTGTTTCCTGTGTTTATCTTTGTTATTATTTGTTCAGCATGTTGATCAACACCAGCCGTTTACATTCATTGAATTGCTTGAATGTGCCCTGACCTGTTTGTGTGTGTGTGTGTGTGTGTGTGTGTCTGTCTGTCTGTCTGTAGAAGGACGACTCCCATAAAAGCCTGATGAGCGACCCAAAGGAGCGTTCTCTCTTCACCAGTCTGCCTGCCCCCTACGGAAAGGTCGCGACCTTTGCAGATTTGGAGCAACCTTTGGCTCCGCCCCTGCAGAGTAGTCCCAAGCAGGAGAGAAGGCAGGAGGAGGAGGGGCTCAGAGGGGGGCGGACCTCTGCCCCCGTCAACCTATCATCATCATCATCCGCTTCCAAATCCACCGCATCACTTCCTGATTACTCAACTGGACCTCAGACCGCTGAGACGGAGGTGAGAAGAATCCCAGTCCAAGTCTTATGATTGGGTCAATACCAGAACCACAGGCCACCTCTTAAGATTGGGTCAATACCACAAACACAGGCCACCACTTAGGATTGGGTCAATACCACAAACACAGGCCACCACTTAGGATTGGGTCAATACCACAAACACAGGCCACCTCCTTAAGATTGGGTCAATACCACAAACACAGGCCACCACTTAAAGGTGTTTCTATACCAGAACCACAGTCTTTTGTGATCGGGTCTGGAACAGAATGTCTTCACCTCTTATAAATGGGTCTATACCAGAACTTCAGTTTGACAATTTATAATTGTGTGTAATCCAGAACCACAGTCAATCTCTTATAAACAAAACCACAGTACATCTTTTATCATTGGGCTAGTTCCAGAACCACACACACCACCTGGTAGCACTGTTTCCATCAGACTCAGATTCTAGATTACACCTCTGATCGGGTTCATTCCAGCCTTGACCTCACTCAAACCCACTCTCATAGTTGGGTCAAGTCCAGAACAGAACTACAGTGGACCGCTCAAACCCACTCCTATAGTTGGGTCAAGTCCAGAACTACGGGTGGAACGCTCAAACCCACGTCTATAGTTGGGTCAAGTCCAAACCCACTCCTATAGTTGGGTCAAGTGCAAACCTACAGTGGACCGCTCAAACCCACTCTCATAGTTGGGTCAAGTCCAGAACTACGGGTGGAACGCTCAAACCCACGTCTATAGTTGGGTCAAGTCCAAACCCACTCTCATAGTTGGGTCAAGTCCAAACCCACTCCTATAGTTGGGTCAAGTCCAGAACAGTTGACCGCTCAAACCCACTGTCATAGTTGGGTCAAGTAGGCACTGGTGTTCTCCATTGTGATGTAGAATTGGACCTGCTTTGAAGTTAGTGTCATGGAAGTGCACGGTACATGCTTTTGGGTGTATTTTGTGTGATGGCCATTTCCGTGTGTGTGTGTGTGTGTGTGTGTGTGTGTGTTGAGGGGGTAGTGAGCTCCAGTTTCTTGCAGGAAGCTCATGACACAGGATCCTCAGGTGTAACCTTCTACTCTCTCTCTCTCTCTCTCTCTCTCTCTCTCTCTCTCTCTCTCTCTCTCTCTCTCTCTCTCTCTCTCAGGTGCTTCACAGTGACATGCGAGTCAGTCTGAACCAGAGACCCAACAGCGCCACAGACTTTGGCTTCCAGACCCACTGGGATTCCACAGGAGCACGCATCACCTCCGTCCAGCCAGGTATGTCCGGGGCCAGGTGTGCGCAGGTGAGGCTCAGGTATGTCCAGGGCCAGGTGAGGTTCAGGTATGGCCAGGTGAGGTTCAGGTATGTCCAGGGCCAGTTGAGGTTCAGGTATGACCAGGGCCAGGTGTGCGCAGGTGAGGTTCAGGTATGACCGGGGCCAGGTGAGGCTCAGGTGACTTATGGACCTGGTCAGGTTGATTCTTTTGGTTCAGGGCCCAAGGTTAGGGCATTAGCAAAGGTGATTTTAAGGAGCTTACTTTTTACAAATGTAAAGTTGTTGTTGTTAGATGAGTGTTATCTGTTTGTTTTTGTTTATTTGTATCCTTGTATGGGTTGTTGTGGCTTGGATATCCAGCATGTGTAACCTCATGTCACCAGGAGTGGGACTGTGAGCCTTTAGTGATCTTAATGCGGTGATCTTCATACACGCACACAGTATATAGATATAAAGCTTTAGTGATCTTAATGCAGTGATCTTCATACCCAAACACAGTATATAGATATAAAGCTTTAGTGATCTTAATGCAGTGATCTTCATACCCACACACAGTATATAGATATAAAGCTTTAGTGATCTTAATGCAGTGATCTTCATACCCACACACTGTGTGTGTGTGTGTGTGTGTGTGTGTGTGTGTGTGTGTGTGTGTGTGTGTGTGTGTGTGTGTGTGTGTGTGTGTGTGTGTGTGTGTAGCTTTGGCAAGCAACAGGTTCTTGATTTGTGCTCCTAATAGTTTATTTGTTGAATGCTAGAGCTTTCAGTGGGGCTCTGTGTCTGTGTCTGTGTGTGTGTGTGTGTGTGTGTGTGTGTGTGTGTGTGTGTGTGTGTGTGTGTGTGTGTGTGTGTGTGTGTGTGTGTGTGTCAGTCTTGTCTCTTACTGTAACTTACTGTATCTTGGTTGTTGTGCGTCACTTGCGAGTGGCTTAGGATAAAAGCGTCTGCCACAAGAATACATATAAATGTGTGTGTGTGTGTGTGTGTGCGCGCTCCGTCCTGGCTAAGGGGTGCATGCATGATTTATATGGAGCAGGAGAGGTGTTGTTTACCCTGCATGCATAAGGAGGATTGGTCTGCTGGCTGAGGGGATGGAGCAGAGGTCGGCCTGGGGCCTGGGGCCTGTGTCTCTGCTCTGGTGTCAGCAGGTGGGTTGGGTCAGCAGGTGGGGGTGTCGGCAGGTGGGGCGTGTCGGCGGGTGGGCGTGTCGGCAGGTGGGGGTGTCGGCAGGTGGGGGTGTCGGCAGGTGGGCGTGTCTGCAGGTGGGCGTGTCGGCAGGTGGGGGTGTCTGCAGGTGGGGGTGGGGGGGTCAGGCGTTGGCAGCACGGAACCCTCGGAGGAGAACCAGCACAATATGGGATTAGAATGTTGCCAGCTGAAGGTTCCATTTGGTGATGTAATAATGGACTCAAGCGGCCATATTGAATGGCAGTTGATGTGAATTCTGATCTGCCCATAGATATATATAAAGACATCTAGTCTTTATATATATCTATGTTCCTGCCAGTCACTCCACTGGACAGGAGGGCCTCACTCCTCATTGAGATGGATGACATGAGCCATGTGACCGTCAGAGGCACCTGCTGATGGGGCTGTTTCCGCCTGTGCACTGCTCTGGAGTGTGTTTTTATTGGGAATCTCATATTGGGCGTTAGCATTTTGTACCCATGCTATCTGTTTTAATGCAAACCTGATTGTATAGGTTCGATTAGATTCAACTTTATTGTCATTGCACAGAGTACAGGTACTGAGACAACGAAATGCAGTTAGCATCTAACCAGAAGTGCAAAAAGCAGAAGAGTGCAGAGTATGTGCATATGTATAGTGGTAATATAAAAATAAATAGATAGGATACATACAGTATGATATAAGAGTAAAGGGTATGAGCAGTAAGAACATTAGCAGCAATAGTGGTGATTAGTGCAGATGTGATATAGGTATATGTAAAGTGCAGGTGAAGTACAGGTGAAGGTGGCAGTATAAGTTATGAATGAGGTCAGAGGCATGACCTGATATAAATACGATGAATATGGGTGTGTCTGTCTGTACAATTACTGTGTGTACGGTAGGTTTGTTTTGGCAGTGAGTCAGTAAGGTGCTAGGGCTGGGTGTTCGGGTGTTTGAACTCGTCATCTTGGTATGGTATGTAGTTTAGGTACAGCCCATCCAGGAGTTACTGACGACAAACCAACAAGAAAGACCCTAAGCTGTTTGACCCCTGACCTCTAGATAGATAGATAGATAGATAGATGGATGCTTTATTAATCCCGAGGGAAATCACTGGTATATTCACAAGACGGCTATTTGTCAAACTGCACACTGTTGAACCCCGTCGAGTGTTTGGTGAATGAGCCCTGTGACCTTTGACCTCCAGGCACCCCAGCGGAGTTGAGCCATCTGCGCGTGGGCGATGAGATCCTGTCGGTGACCGGGCACAGCGTGGCACACATGAGCTACAACCAGTGGAAGGGCAGCATGGCCGACGCGCTCGCCAAGGGGACCCTCTTCATGGACCTGCGCCGCCACGGACACACTGGTGAGGTGTTGTGTGTGTGTGTGTGTGTGTGCGCCTGTGTGTGTGTGCCTGAGTGTGTGTTTGTGTGTGCGTGTGTGTGTGTGTGTGTGTGTGCGCGCCTGTGTGTGTGTGCGCCTGAGTGTGTGTTTGTGTGTGCGTGCGCTGTGCGTGCGCGTGTGTGTGCGCGTGTGTGTGCGCGTGTGTGTGTGTGCGCGTGTGTGTGTGTGTCTTTATGAATGCCTGGACAGGTGTCTACATCCGTGTGCACGTGCCTTCCATTCTTGCCATTCTTCCAACACAAAAACAAACTTGTGTCTCAAGAGACGAGCAGAAATAACCAAAACAACCTTCCTGTGCGTGTTTCTGGTCTTTTGTCTTGAGTTGCGCGCACACACACACACACACACACACACACACACACACACACACACACACACACACACACACACACATACACACACACACACACACACACACACACACACCTGTGTGGTCACTCTGTGCTGTAGTGTGGTGGGTTTATCTATCCCTGCTCTTAAGGCAGCTCTACTTTCTCATGACCTGCCGTGTCCTGCCTACAGTAGCTGTTTATCTAGACACGCCCACTATGGGGAACCTCCCATAGGCTTGCATGCTAATCTCACACTGTTCTCAATCTCAACCTCACTAAAGAACCTCACACTGTTCTCAATCTCACTAAAGAACCTCACACTGTTCTCAACCTCACACTGTTCTCAACCTCACACTGTTCTCAACCTCACACTCCTCTCAACCTCACACTGTTCTCAACCTCACACTGTTCTCAACCTCACACTCCTCTCAACCTCACACTGTTCTCAATCTCACTAAAGAACCTCACACTGTTCTCAACCTCACACTGTTCTCAACCTCACACTGTTCTCAACCTCACACTGTTCTCAACCTCACACTGTTCTCAACCTCACACTGTTCTCAATCTCACTAAAGAACCTCACACTGTTCTCAATCTCAACCTCACTAAAGAACCTCATTAAAGAACCTCACACTGTTCTCAACCTCACACTGTTCTCAACCTCACTAAATAACTACACCAGCTTTCTACAATGTTGGTAAACTAGTTTTGCATGCAAGTCTATGGGAGAGAGTCACCCCTTACCCCCGCGGGAGGGGTTGGCCTTTGTGCGGCGTCTCTATTTAGACCTGAGGAGGCATCTGTGACTAACTCATCAGCATAGAACACACATTAAATGATCTGTCTAGAACCACACAAGGAAAGGTTCTGTGGAGAACCGGTCCTCTGACTCTAGGCCTTCAGAGTTCTGAACAGCCCTGTGGAGGCGGGGAACTCCACTGCAGGCACTTCGCCTTCCGCCGCCTCCTGTCCGCACCTCCTTGGGTTTGCTGTTCAGTGTGAAGTGTGTGTGTGTGTGGCTCCTGTCTATTTGTCTGACTTTTCAATGTGCTCTTTGCAAGTGTGTGTGTGTGTGTGTGTGTGTGCGCTCCGTAAGTTTATATCTATGAAACGGGAGCCCTGATTGTCTGGTGGTTGGGGGGTTAAGTGTGTGTTGGTTGTCTAAAAGCTCACAAGAGTGTTTGTTCTGTTGTGTGCTGGGAATTGGGCATTTTGGGTTAAAGTCTGTGTTGGCTATGGGAAACCTGTGTGTGTGTGTGTGAGGGAGGGTGTTCTGCTGTGTGCTATTAATTGGGCGTTTGGGTTGAAGTGTGTGTTGGCTATGGGAACGGTGGCCGGTCTGGCTTCCTGCTCACTCAAGGCAAACTGGGATGGAAAGCTGGCTAACCAGGGTGGCTAACCAGGGTGGCTAACCAGGGTGGCTTCCTGCTCTCTCTATTTCCCCACCACACTCATCTCCTTCTCTTATCACAAGATTTGATCTGCATCCAATTCGTTCAGGTCACTCAATTTCGCTCGTTCCTATAGCGGTCCAATGCATACCGATATTTATTTCGATAGATTTAATGCCTCTATCTTTTAGATCACAATATCCCATAAGATAATGACTAACTGTAGAGGCCATCCTGGTGTTTATGAGACCTAAAATCAGCTGTCACGTCAGACAGATTTGACTGATTTTGCCGCTTTTCTGTCGTTTGGGCACCCCGGCGGTGTGTGTGTGTGCGCACACGTGCTGTGATGCGCGGGGGGCCGTGTGTGTGTGTGTGACAGACTGGGGCTGGAGCGGCCATCCTTCCCTGCCGTTTAAAAGCCATAAGACCCTCAATCTCACCAGTGCGGATTCAACACTTGTAGGTCGCCCCGAGCACTACGTCAACGTCAGCAAGGAGCTCGGCGCCTCGGCAACCTCCGCCGGCAAACCCTTAACCAACGGTGTGGCGCTCAACGTGAGTACTGCTCCTCGTGCGTCTCTTTGCGCCGTATCTGGTGTCACCGTATAAAGGTGCCCTGTGAGGTATCAGACTCCACTAGAGCAGATCAGTTTCAGACTGAAGCCAGCCTCTGGGGTTTGAAGTATTGTGTGTGTGTGTGTGTGTGTGTGTGTGTGTGTGTGTGTGTGTGTGTGGGTGGAGGCAACAATGTATTACTGTAGAGAAGAAACAACCAGTTAGTCATGTTGTTCAGGTGTCTAAAAGTGCGTGTTGTCCTGCTGTTTGGTACACCCCAGTCTAAACCGTTTGCTGCCGACCCCTAAACCAGGTTCTGTGCGGTGGACTGGAGAGGCCCAGTAAACTATGCTCTTGTTTGCAGGGTGTGGGGCCCTCACAAATGAATGGAGGTTTACATGACGACGCTGTGGCTTTGAAGAACAAAGGTAACCGGACCGCTAGCACACCAAATACCTACACACACAAACACACACACACACACACACACTCACACTCACACTCACACTCACACACATATGCACACTCACACACTCGCACACACACACACACACACACATGCACACTCGCGCACACACACACACACACACACACACTCACACACATATGCACACTCACACACACACATATGCACACTCGCACACACACACACACACACACACACACACACACACACACACAGCAGCCTACCTGTGCTGACCAATGACTTGACTTCCTTTCTCTTGTTGCTGTCTGTGTAGAGTATGAGCTCATTGCTTTGAAAAACCGTAGAAGGAGGCTAGAGTTTTTTAAAGGTAAAACGTACGTGTGTGTCCGGCTCCATGTGTGTGTACGTGTGTGTCCGGCTCCCTGTGTGTGGGATCAGTGTGTGTGTGTGTGTGGGATCAGTGTGTTGGGACTTAATTATGATGTGTGTGTTGTAAATGAAAGGTCGAGGGCTTATTAATTCAGACTGGTTATGGAATGAAGTAATTGCCTGCTTACCTTTTAATTAAGGGCAGTGGTGGCTTAATTGCTGGTTTTGTGATAATTAACACGGTGTGTGTAATGATAGTAATGGTTTTCTTTTGTGTGAGTTCATCATCTGTTGATATTGTCAAAAACGTTTTGGTTCCATTGTTTTTTATGTAGAGCCTCTCGTCAGATATCAGTCCAGCTGCTATCTCTCACACTGTTCTTCATCGCAGTCCAGTTTGGAGATGCCTTTATAAATGTGTTGGTCCTGTAATGTGTGTGTGTGTGTGTGTGTGTGTGTGATGGTAAATGTCATCATGTCGGCCCTCCCTCCCCTTCTCAGGAATCCCTGCCTCAGGAGTGAGCTCCTGGGTCTATCTCTGTGGTAACGCAGACCGAGTTTGCTGTGCTTGTTTGTTTGTTTTGTTTGTCTGTTGTTTTTGTTTACACAGTGGTATGGATCTGAATCCAGTCCAGGATGAGAACCTTTAGTGTAAAGATAGAAACCTGGTAGAATGTAGCAGCAGTTCAGTAGAGCCCAAAAGAGTTCCTGTAGCATCAGTTCAGTAGAGCACAAAGAGTTCCTGTAGCAGCAGTTCAGTAGAGTCCAAAAGAGTTCCTGTCGCAGCAGTTCAGTAGAGTCCAAAAGAGTTCCTGTAGCAGCAGTTCAGTAGAGTCCAAAAGAGTTCCTGTAGCAGCAGTTCAGTAGAGTCCAAAAGAGTTCCTGTCGCAGCAGTTCAGTAGAGTCCAAAAGAGCTCCTGTAGCAGCAGTTCAGTAGAGCCCAAAAGAGTTCCTGTCGCAGCAGTTCAGTAGAGTCCCAAAGAGTTCCTGTCGCAGCAGTTCAGTAGAGACCAAAAGAGCCCAAAAGAGTTCCTGTCGCAGCAGTTCAGTAGAGTCCAAAAGAGTTCCTGTCGCAGCAGTTCAGTAGAGACCAAAAGAGCCCAAAAGAGTTCCTGTCGCAGCAGTTCAGTAGAGTCCAAAAGAGTTCCTGTCGCAGCAGTTCAGTAGAGACCAAAAGAGCCCAAAAGAGTTCCTGTCGCAGCAGTTCAGTAGAGTCCCAAAGAGTTCCTGTCGCAGCAGTTCAGTAGAGACCAAAAGAGCCCAAAAGAGTTCCTGTCGCAGCAGTTCAGTAGAGTCCCAAAGAGTTCCTGTCGCAGCAGTTCAGTAGAGCCCAAAAGAGTTCCTGTAGCAGCAGTTCAGTAGAGCCCAAAGAGTTCCTGTCGCAGCAGTTCAGTAGAGCCCAAAAGAGTTCCTGTCGCTGAGGTTCAGTAGAGTCCAAAAGAGTTACATTTACATTTAGTCATTTAGCAGACGCTTTTGTCCAAAGCGACGTACAAGGGAGAGAATAGTCAAGCTACGAGCAATAGAACCTAGTGTAACAATACATAAATATTTCATTTTGTTATATTTCTTATGTAAAGTAGTAAAGAGAAAAAAGAAGTGCAGAAATGTAACTGCTGTAATTGCAAGTTACGCACTAGTCGAAGTGCCAGTTAGGACCGGAAGTGCTCTCTGGAAGTTCGCTGCAGTTCAGTAGAGCCTAAAAGAGCTCCTGTAGCAGCAGTTCAGTAGAGCCTAAAAGAGCTCCTGTCGCTGGCCAGGTTGCTCTCATCCTTGGCTGCATTGCCATACCTGAATGAGTCCCAGTTGTGGAGAGTTTTGAATGTGTAGATGCAAGGACCTTTCCTGCAGAGATTCATTTTACCCTTCACAGCTGAAAGGGGCTGAAGCCTTCAACCTGAGTGACTGTGTGTGAGAGCGCCCGTGTGTGTGTGTGTGCGTGCATGTGTGTGTGCGCGTTTGTCTATTGGCTTCTTGTAAGAGTCTCTATAAGGCTCAGCAGGGAAGGCTCTTAAAACTCCAGCCTGTCTGTATGCTAAAAGACTGCTCTCTGGTCAACGCCTGAAATGTCATAAATAATTAGTTTAGCGATGAGGTGCATTTCTGAGGTGCATTTGTGTGTTGCTGTGATGTGGTGTCTCGGTCACATTCAAGGCCACTTGCATGATGACTTGAATGTGTTTCTCTAATGGTTGACGTGTACAAAAGCTTTTTCTCATCCAGAACCAATAATGTCTCCTGATTGGAGTAAATCAAACTGAATGACGAGTGCCTGGTCTCCTGATTGGCTGAACAGTTGGTAGTTTAGCGTGAACCATCAGTGAGTCTGCCTGTGTATGTTTTTGCCTGTGCTTACACTCTCTCTCCCTCCCTCTCTCGCTCTCGCTCTCGCTCTCTACCTCTCTCTACCTCTCTCTCTCTACCTCTCTCTCTCTACTTCTCTCTCTACCTCTCTCTCTTTCTCTCTCTCTCTCTCTCTCTCTACCTCTCTCTCTCTCTACCTCTCTCCCTCTCTCTAACTCTCTCTCTCTCTCTACCTCTCTCTCTCTCTCTCTCTCTCTCTCTCTACCTCCCTCTCTCTCTCTCTCTCTCTCTCTCTCTCTACCTCTCTCTCTCTCTCTCTCTCTCTCTCTACCTCCCTCTCTCTCTCTCTCTCTCTCTCTCTCTCTCTCTACCTCCCTCTCTCTCTCTCTCTCTACCTCTCTCTCTCTACCTCTCTCTCTCTCTCTCTACCTCTCTCTCTCTCTCTCTCTGACAGGAGGATCAGAGTCTGCCATATCTGACGTAAGTGTGTGTGTGTGTGTGTGTGTGTGTGTGTGTGTGTGTGTGTGTGTGTGTGTGTGTGTGTGTGTGTGTGTGTGTGTGTGTGAGAATCTCTAGATTTTAAAGGTCACATGAAAACAATACAGCTTGCACTGGCTACTTCACAGACTTGAATGAGGAAGCAGTATAAAATATGCAGGAGAGTGGAATATTAGAACTTAATTATTATTTACATTTACAGTTCACAACTCACGACTGTATGAAAGCAGTTAGGCTTGTCCAATCAGCCCAGCAGGTTCTAGTTCCTAGTGTTTGCATGGTTCTCAGTCTCTTTTCTCATGGTTACTGTTGCCACAGCTGCAGGTGCCGTCCATCAGCGCGTCGTCCTCCCGCTGGTCGTGGGACCCTGAGGAGGAGAGGAAGAAGCACGAGACGTGGCAGAGAGAGCAAGAGCGCCTCCTGCAGGTAGCCTGGGGTACTTCACACGGGCTACAAAACTGAACTGATGGCACGGCCCGCATACACACACATGACTAATGGCTGGTGTTCCTGTGTCAATACAAAATTAAAGCTGCCATCTTTGGTAGATTGATTGTTATTCAGACCACCGGTCTTCAGCCTTTTGCTTAAGTGTGTGTGTGTGTGTTTTTCAGGAGAAGTACCAGCGTGACCAGCAGAGGCTGGATGATGAGTGGCGACGAGCCCAACAGGAAGTGGGTGGTGACGGCGGTAACCATGGTGACGGGCTCAGGGGGGCAGAGGTGAGGGCTGCTTGTTTTTTGTCACCAAGGGAACCGTCTCCGGTTTAGACATCTCCAAACATGGACACTGGGGTTCAGACATCTCCAAACATGGACACTGGGGTTCAGACATCTCCAAACATGGACACTGGG
>NC_045172.1:24095801-24108301 GCF_900700415.2 Clupea harengus | reverse complement strand
CTTCTATCTGGCAACAATTTGTTAGTCAAACATTGATCTGGTTTTTTTTTAAGTAAAGAATGTAAGGCTAATGTGTCGTTTAAAAGCTAATCTTGTTTTAATTGATTGATTTTATTCTATTGGTTGATTTTCCTCCTGTTCTCT
The DNA here is from genome assembly GCF_900700415.2 of Clupea harengus. Classification (NCBI taxonomy): domain Eukaryota; kingdom Metazoa; phylum Chordata; class Actinopteri; order Clupeiformes; family Clupeidae; genus Clupea; species Clupea harengus. The sequence goes on along the minus strand of NC_045172.1, from coordinate 24,108,157 downwards.
CTCTCTCTCTCTCAGGGTTGAGTCCCTGGATGACCTCCACAGCAGCAGTGCCTACACCTGGCCCTCCTCGGCCGGCCCCAACCCCATGCGCCCGCACTCTGCCCTGGGCAGCTGCGGCGGGTACCGGGGCCCTGGCCGCTACAGCATGGGACCGCCGGGTGGCGGCGGTGGCGGTGGATCCTCCACCCTCCCCGCCTCGCTCTCCGCCAGCTGCCTGAGGCAAGGGCCCTGGGCCCGGGCTGCCACCCCCTCCCCCACCCCCCTCATGGAGGAGGCCTCTAGATCCCCACCGCGCATGAGGTACTGGTTGTTGTTGTTGTTGTTGTCGTCGTTGTTGTTGTTGTTGTTGTTGTTGTTGTTGTTGTCGTCGTTGTTGTTGTTATCATAGTCGTGATTAAGATTATTACTATGAGGTACAGATTACAAGACCCATTTACCCCACAGACATACTCATCCATGGCCGTACATGGATAGTCGTAAACAAACAAACAACTTTGAGTCACTCTCTTAGGCTATAAGGCAGTCTGATCTGTGTGTGTGTGTGTGTGTAAACAAATGCATGCTGCCATGTGTCTACCTTTCTGACGAACTTTGTATCTGTCATCTTGTCGTGCCACACTCCTCTTTGTCTTTCCACCTGTGTGTGTGTGTGTGTGTGTGTGTGTGTGTGCGTGTGCGTGTGCATGTTTCTTTCCACCCGTGTGTGTGTGCATGTTTCTTTCCACCCGTGTGTGTGTTTCTTTCCACCCGTGTGTGTGTGTCCTGTGGCGCCCCCACAGCAGGCCCCTGAGTGGCAGAAGGATGTGTACCCGCTGTGAGCGGCCCCTGGCGAAGGGCGCTGCCATGGTGATTGAGTCCCTGGGCCTCTGCTTCCACCTGGCCTGCTTCAAGGTGAGGCGGGGCGGGGCGGCCGCACGGAGACGGTCCTGGTGCTGGGTCTGTCCGTCCGTCCATCCGCCCGGGCGCAGCGGAGCTCCCTGCTAACCCCACTCCCCTCACTCCTGCAGAGAAATCACGTCGCACGCCCTCCCCCCTTCCAGCTTCCAGCCCCCCCCCCCCACACACATACACACACACACACCCCTGCCTTCTCCCCCTGCACAGCTGTCAATCAGTCTGCCTGTCCTGTCCTGTCTCTGTGGGATGCCCTGGGTTGGGGTGACGGGGTGATTGATGTGCCATATTCACCTGGGACGAATGTCTTTTCCCCTCACGCTTCCTCACGCCCCCACACCTTCCTCACGCTTGCTTCCTCTCTAACAGCAGCCACTGTGATTGGTGCACGGTCCTGTCAAGGTTCCCTCTTTTCTGATTGGGCTCTGTGATTGGTGCAAGGTCCTGTCAAGGTTCTCTCTTCTCTGATTGGGCTCAAAGAGGTTCCCTCTTCTCTGATTGGGCTCTAAGAGGTCCGCCCTGCTGGTCTGGAATCAGTGCTTCACGCCTCCTGCCACCGCTTTTCACTATTGAAGTCACCTGGCGTCTGTAGTGGTTTTATAGTGGTGATTGTTTAAGGTTTGTGTTAAAGTGTGTGTGTGTGTGTGTGTGTGTGTGTGTCTCCTCCTCAGTGCGTCAGCTGCAGAAGTGAGCTGCGACGCCCCGGTCCTGGATCTCAGGTGCGGATCCGAAACAGACAGCTCTTCTGTGACTCCTGCTACGAACGAGTCCGAAGTGAGTAGAACCGCCACCGGCTGACATCACCTGTCCCCGTGACATCACCTGTCCCCGTGACATCATCCCCTACAGACCCTCTGATGGTCCCTGAGGCCTGGGCTTCCATCAAGCATTTGGATGGCTGGTGTTTCTTGCAAGTGATGGCTGCTGTAATATGTGGCTTGTGAGAATAATCCCCCAATCAAACTCGTCCATAGTTATCTGACCATGGCTATTTAGCGCTGTAGTCTTTGTGAATTAAGGTACAGTAGATTAGGATCCTCATTAGATGAATTATACAGTAGATTAGGATCCTCATTAGATGAATTATACAGTAGATTAGGATCCTCATTAGATGAATTATGGCTATTTAATGGTGCTTGTGTATGGTGTACAGAACTACAGCCACGTCTCTCCTACACGCTTTCAGACATGTTTACGTCTCTTTTACACGCTTTCAGACATGTTTACGTCTCTTCTACACGCTTTCAGACATGTTTACGTCTCTCCTACACGCTTTCAGACATGTTTACGTCTCTTCTACACGCTTTCAGACGTGTTTACGGTTCTGTTTTTCAGCCCGCCCCCTGCCCAAATGACCAGAATGCATTGCAGCAGATCCAGGAGACGCCCTCAGCTGCTGACCCATGACGCTCAGCAACCTCAAATATAATATATATATACACACACACACACACACACACACACACACACACACACACACACACACACACCATTTAGCTTTCTTAAGATCTCCATACTACAGGCTGTTTAGTAAGAGCTACCCTTAGACCGTCTACTTATAACACACACATACACACATCTTTATGGCAATTTTGGCAGTGGTTAGATGTGTCAAGTAATTTGTCGTTCAGTGAGTGAGTGAGTCAGTGTGGTTTTGTACTGCTCTGGGCAAGAGCGCGTGCGTGCGTGTGTGTGTGTGTGTGTGTGTGTGTCCAGTCTGGGCAAGAGCGTGTGTGTCCAGTCTGGGCAAGAGCGTGTGTGTTCAGTCTGGGCAAGAGCGTGTGTGTGTGTGTGTGTGTGTGTGTGTGTGTCCAGTCTGGGCAAGAGCGTGTGTGTGTGTGTGTGTGTGTGTGTGTGTGTGTGTCTGTGTCCAGTCTGGGCAAGAGTGTGTGTGTCCAGTCTGGGCAAGAGTGTGTGTGTCTGGGCAAGAGCGTGTGTGTGTGTCCAGTCTGGGCAAGAGCGTGTGTGTGTGTGTGTGTCCAGTCTGGGCAAGAGCGTGTGTGTGTGTGTGTGTGTGTGTGTGTGTGTGTGTGTGTCCAGTCTGGGCAAGAGCGTGTGTGTGTGTGTGTGTGTGTCCAGTCTGGGCAAGAGCGCGTGTGTGTGTGTGTGTGTGTGTGTGTGTGTGTGTGTGTGTGTCTGTGTCCAGTCTGGGCAAGAGTGTGTGTGTCCAGTCTGGGCAAGAGTGTGTGTGTCTGGGCAAGAGCGTGTGTGTGTGTCCAGTCTGGGCAAGAGCGTGTGTGTGTGTGTGTGTGTGTCCAGTCTGGGCAAGAGCGTGTGTGTGTGTGTGTGTGTGTGTGTGTCCAGTCTGGGCAAGAGCGTGTGTGTGTGTGTGTGTGTCCAGTCTGGGCAAGAGCGTGTGTGTGTGTGTGTGTGTGTGTGTGTGTCCAGTCTGCTTCTGTTCTTCTAAGGAGAACCTCCTGTTGAGGTCTCCAGTCCGTCTGAATGAGTGTGTCTCTGTGTGTCTGTGTCTGTGTCTGTGTCTGTGTCTGTGTCTGTCTGAATGAGTGTGTCTGTCTGGCTTTGACTGACATGGAGGAAATGTAATTAATATTACTCATGTATGTGCAAATGTAATTAATATTACTCATGTATGTGCAAATGTAATTAATATTACTCATGTACGTGTATGTGGACATTTAATATATGAGGTTTTGGTATTAGCACCTTCCCTCTGAAATGCTTAATATATAACACATATATTTAAAGGATATTTAAATTCACACTTGAGTAGGTTGGATGCACTTTTTAGTTCTAATGAATCACGTGTTTGTAATTCTTGATTTGGGAGGTGTGGAAGTGATTTATGATTTGGTATGCTATTGAAATGGGGAAAAGCCTAGAGTATTTTCAGAATTGAAATAAACATTTTCAGAATTATTTGTAAATAAAATGATTAAATCAATTTTACTCCGACCATGTGTGGTTTCTGTTTGTTCATGTTCTTTTTTTCTTTTCACCATTGAAGGCTTGGAGATGCATCCCCTTACCACCCACACACACATGCACGTACGCACACACAAAAGCGCACACACACACACACTCAATCACAAACAAACAAACAAACAAACAAACACACATGCACGTACACACACATAAAGCACAAGCACACACACTAACACACACAGCATTTCCAGATCATACACAATGCTTTAATGAGAAAAGAAAAGACAAGGAATATACATGGGAAATGTAGTCCTTTTGTGTTCGCTGCATCCTTTTCACTGAGGACGGTTACATGATGTGCACATTAAAAGACAGAACTTTAAAAATAACTCTGTATGCCAGTGGAGACATTTTCCCCTATTTTGCTTGGGGGATTTGTTTTATGGTACAAGATTTGAAGAAAGGGTCAAAATCCCCAGGTGCAAGCGGTCATGAGGATGCAGAGAGCTCCTGAGAGTGAGACGGGATCGGACGGGACAGACGGGAGGACACGCCTCAGCGCTCACGCCTCAGCGCTCTCCAGGAAGCACAGTGATGTCACTTCCTCCTCTTGAAATCTCTCGCCAGGGCGTCCAACTGTCAGGAAAACAAAAAGAAATCAGCTATGAGGTAAAGACCCTTCCCAACAGTGTACCTACCCCTACTGTCTTACACACACACATATACACACACACACTGTTTTGAGTGCAACATCGCAGTAATAACGGTATATAAGAATAATAACACTACACACAAAGAATGCTGGCCAATGGGCTTGATGGTTCATCATTGAGTTTTCACACACACAAGTGGTTAGGCCAGGTGTGGCATAGATGATTGACAGATGAGTAACTCCTAGATGATTGACAGATGAGTAACTCCTAGATGATTGACAGATGAGTCACTCCTAGATGATTGACAGATGAGTAATTCCTAGATGATTGACAGGTGAGTAACTCCTAGATGATTGACAGCACATACTCACCAGGATGCTCTTGAGGATGTTTCTTCTCTGTGACCTCAGGTAGCTGCACTCTCCCGCCTCGCACAGTTTAATCTCCTCAGAGATCTACACACACACACACACACACACACACACACACACAGAGGGAATGAACATTGTCATGCAATCATCTGCCTTTAAAGGTCCACTCAAATATAAATAGAAACGGGACATTGTTGAGTCATCACTTCTTGCACTGATATATTATTGAAATAAAGCTCTTCTAATCTAAGATGAACACATGGAATATATCTAAACCTAAGGCAGCAGGTTACACCTAGAGGATGTTTGTCTGTGGATGTGATCATTAGTGTTATAGTGGGCGGGTCCAGGAGGAGTCTCACACACACACACACACACACACACGACAGGTCCAGGAGGAGTCTCACACACACACACACACACACACACAACACGTCCAGGAGGAGTCTCACACACACACACACACACACACACACACACACACACACACGACGGGTCCAGGAGGAGTCTCACACACATACACACACACACACACACACACACACACACATACACACGACGGGTCCAGGAGGAGTCTCACACACACACACACACACACACACACACACACACACGACGGGTCCAGGAGGAGTCTCTCACACACACACACACACACACGACGGGTCCAGGAGGAGTCTCGCACACACACACACACACACACACACACACGACGGGTCCAGGAGGAGTCTCTCACACACACACACACACACGACGGGTCCAGGAGGAGTCTCGCACACACACACACACACACACACGACGGGTCCAGGAAGAGTCTCACACACACCTGGGCCGAGTTGAAGGTGTCCACATCCCTCTTTCCTCCTGGGTACCATCCATGGGACCAGTGCTGAGCGCGTGACAGCTCCACGCCCAGGAGCAGAACTACAGCTGTTAGCAGGATCAACCTGCACACACACACCATCACTGGAGCTCTGCACACACACACACACACACACACACACAAAAATAAACAAGTAATTACCAAACCTGCCGACACAAGTGCACAACACGGGACACACACTCACGGACACACACTTACTAAAGAGAGATCAATACACAAACAATCAAGAGAGATAAAGATACAAACACTTATATAAAGATTAATATACAAACAACAATTATACAAAGATACATTTAAATACAAATACATAAGGTGTGGGGAAACAAACACACATAACAGACACAAATACACACACACCCCACGCATTACAATGGAGCAGCAGCTAATGAACACACACACACACACACACACACACATTTGCACATGTATGACACACACACACTCCCAGTGAGGGTGCGTAATACTGTGTAAACACCGATAATAGCATATGTGTACGTGTGGAATATTTCAACATGCTCTGGTCTTTTGTTTTGTACAGCCAGTTTTGCTGATATAAATTCATTTTTTTCCATCTGCTGAAATGCTTTTGATATTAAAATCCCAATTACCTATAGACATTATGCATGAAAATGAACATGTATACTTCACACTTTCCTAAACTAACTTTTTTATTCAGTACGCCATTGTGCAAAATTAGAGGAAGTTTAAAAAACGTCTACCTTGAGGTCCCCTCGTTGGAGTTCCTGGTCTGCTGTGTGACCTCAGGAGTGCCTGAGACAAACTCGAACTCTCTCTGATCTCTCTGCTGGACACGTCTCTCTGGATGGACACGTCTCTCTGGATGGACACGTCTCTCTGGATGGACACGTCTCTCTGGATGGACACGTCTCTCTGACAGCCTCCCTCCGGAGTCGAACCTCAGGCGTTCCTCACTCCTGCCTGCTGTGGACTGAAAAAGAAGAAGAAGACGAAGAAGACGAAGACGAAGGAGCGTCGTGCAGGAGTCTGATTCTACTCGTGCTCCTCTCCTTCGCCTCCCAATTTATCTCCTGCTGGAGCCTTCATCTCTGCATCCTCATCCTCCTCATCCTCAGTGTCAGCTACAGGTGCGAGGAGGGGAGGGGAGGGGAGGGGAGGGGAGGGGAGGGGAGGGGTCTTGTGTGCGTAAGAACGGCTCAATTCCAATTATCATCTTCAAACAGCCGTGATCCACAAGTCCCAGCCTACACACACACACACAAACACACACACACACACACACACACACACACACACTCACACACACTGCCCCTGTGTGTGGGGCACAAGTCCCAGCCTGACCTGCGGCTCAGAGGAGAAACCTATTAGTCATCTCATTAAAGCACACGCAGCAGTCACGCCCTCCATACACACACACACACACACACACAACACACACACCACTGTCCATACACACACACACACACACACACAACACACACACACACACACAACACACACACCACTGTCCATACACACACACACACACACACACACAACACACACACCACTGTCCATACACAACACACACACACACAACACACACACCACTGTCCATACACACACACACACACACACACACACACAACACACACACCACTGTCCATACACACACACACACACACACAACACACACACCACTGTCTATACACACACACAACACACACACACACACACGCAACAGTCACGCCCTGCCTCACAAGCCTGGACACTTATGCAGCGCTGTGAAATGACTGGGAAATTATTGCATTAGTATTATTATTATTATTATTATTATTATTATTATATACGTATTAACGCCTGTTGGCCTGTTGTAACACTGGAATTGTGTTGAAACCAAGTGTCTTCCTTAGAATATTTCAGTCACAAAGCCTGACTTGTTAAGGTGTCAGTTAGGCCCGTGTGTGTTGCTGAAGCTGATCTGTTGGGAATGAATGATGAATCTTTGGAGAGCTGTGTAGATGCTGTGTGGAAGAGGAGGCCATGGTCATCGCTGGGTGACCTCTGATTCTTCGCCTGGATTTAATATTTCATCCACACCTGATGGGGCGAAGGGTCATCTTCTGTTCCGGAAAGATCCCCACCCCCACCGCTTTGTTTTCTTGTGTCAATCAGGCCTGTGGACACAGACGCAGAAGGGGCCCCTGAGGACCAGACACGAGGGACAGAGCAAACACCACACCCCTCCCTCCCCCCGCCCCCTCGACAGGGACCTGATGGCAGGCCACAAGGGTGTGTGTGGATGGACAGGGGTCGGCAGCGTGTGTGTGTGTTTATCTGTGTGTGTGGAGAGTGGGCTTTGTGTATGTGGATGGACAGTTGTGTGTGTGTGTGTGTGTGTGTGTGTGTGTGTGTGTGTGTTGTGTGTGTGTATGGAGGGTGGTGTGTGTGTGTGTGTGTGTATGGAGGGTGGTGTGGGGGTGGGGATGAGTGTGTGTGTATGGAGGGTGGGCTGTGTGTGTGTAGATGGAGAGTGTTGTGTGTGTGTGTGTGTGTGTGTGTGTGTGTGTTGTGTGTGTGTATGAAGGGTGGTGTGTGTGTGTGTGTGTGTGTGTGTGTGTGTGTGTGTGTGTGTATGGAGGGTGGGCTGTGTGTATGTAGATGGAGAGTGTTGTGTGTGTGTGTGTGTATGGAGGGTGGTGTGTGTGTGTGTGTGTGTGTGTGTGTGTGTGTGTGTGTGTGTGTATGGAGTATGGAGGGTGGTGTGTGTGTGTGTGTGTGTATGGAGGGTGGTGTGTGTGTTGTGTGTGTGTGTGTGTGTGTGTATGGAGGGTGGTGTGGGGATGGGTGTGAGTGGATGAAGAGGGGTTGGGGTGACTGTAGACTAATTGGGCTGTTTGAATGCGGATGCAGCTCCTGTGTTTGAACTGACGCCACGGATCTGTTGACTTCCTATTGAAAGACAGAGATCAGGTGAACCGGGAGGACAGGGTCACGACCTACACACACACACCACACCACACACACCACACACACACACATACATATACATATACACACACACACTCTTATACTTGAAGCACTTCCTGCTATCAAGCGAGTCTGACGTTTCCTTTTTGTGTCATTTTCATTCTTTTTGGATTTCTGTGCTAATCAGCACTGAAACAGCTCTCATTAAGGTTTTAAATCAGCACTGAATCAGCTCTCATTAACGTTTAAATCAGCACTGAAACAGCTCTCTTTAAGGTTTTAAATCAGCACTGAAACAGCTCTCATTAAGGTTTTAAATCAGCACTGAAACAGCTCTCATTAAGGTTTTAAATCAGCACTGAAAGAGCTCTCATTAAGGTTTTAAATCAGCACTGAAAGAGCTCTCATTAAGGTTTTAAATCAGCACTGAAACAGCTCTCATTAAGGTTTTAAATCAGCACTGAAACAGCTCTCATTAGGGTTTTAAATCAGCACTGAAACAGCTCTCATTAAGGTTTTAAATCAGCACTGAAACAGCTCTCATTAAGGTTTTAAATGACATCTGCCTTCGTACCGATTCAGGCAGCCTTTGACAGACATGCTCAGCAGAATATATCTCTACACAGACTGGGTTGGATTTTCAGGTACGGAGCAACACCGTCATTGACCTCAGCCTCAGCCTACTCAACTGGAGTCTTGGCCGGGTCGTAGTCCTGACCGTGGATGCATCGGCAAAACTAAAGATCAAAAGGACACTGAAATATCAGCATTTATTTTTCATAACACACACACACACACACACACACACACACACACAGGGACAGGCGACCACCCCCCCCCCCACACACACACACACACACAGGCGACCCCCCCCCCCCCCCCCCCACACACACACACACAGGCAACCCATGAGCAAGAATGAAGACCTCTGGTCTACAGCGCCCCTAGTGGCCATGTTATGTAAGGGATGTTAATGGTCCCCTAATTCCTCATTCATCCATCATCAATCAAATGTAAGTCCATGGCATGATTGATTGATTGACATATTAGGCTTCAGTGCCCCACTATGTTACCCTCAAACATACGGGAGATGAATGGGAGGACAGGATCCTGGTGGTGCAGTGGGAAGTATGCAGTTTGCAATGTTGATACTAAGAGGTGTGGTGTGGTGTGGTGTGTGTGCGTGTGTATTGCTGTATGAGTTAATCAGCTAACAACAAATTGATACACTTGTCTTGCTTAATGTACCTACTGAATGGGTCACTCTCCACTTCTTCTTTGCACTACTGTTGTGCAACATTTCACAGCTACTGTATATAGCCATTCCGCCTTGTACATACTTTTTTAAACTCCTTAGTCCATTGCACTGTTGCACTGTTTGTTTGTTTGTATTGCATTGTATTGTATTGTGTTGTATATTTTGTGTAAGCACACTGAGAGTCACTTTACCAAGTCAAATTCCTTGTTTGTGCAAACTTACTTGGCCAATAAAACCTGATTCTGATTCTGATTCTGATACCTCAACACCAACATCCTTGACCTATGGTGTCCCCCAAGGATCAATCTTCTGAGCCTAACTCTCTCACCTCATCATCCTGATCCCCTTCTCGTCAATGCATTGACCAAAGCCGTCAATGTCTCAACTTCCTTCAGCTAAATAAGGACAAAACTCATGTTGCAACCTTTGGAGTAAAATCGGTAAGGCAAAATATAATAATACAATATTTTTAAATGTATTTTCAGCCACCTGTGACCTTTTGAAACAGTTAAAACTGTTTAGGAATGTGGAACAGCAGGCCAGGATGTTTTAATTGACTATTGCAGGACTTAAAACCAGAGTTTAAAAAAGTATTTACTATTTTGACACAAAACAGAAATTTACTATTAATAATTGAGAATTTGTATTTATATTCTAAGTACAAGCACCCGTACACACACACACACACACACACACACACACACACACACAAATATAATCTGAAAGAGACTGATAAAATCTCAAGCACTTTTATTAGGTTTCAACAATATCTTGCTTAGAAAGGCCATTAGGCACTATATAATTATATATAAATTTTAAATCATATATATAATTATATATACATATATATTCAAATTTGGAATAACAAAACACTAGAAAACAGATGCAAATAATAATAATAAAAAAAAAAACATACATTTTTAAGACAATAATACCAAATAAGAAAAGCCAAAAAATAAGAAGAAGAGACCGGCGGCCACCAAGCGCTGTAGAACATGTGGAGCTGGTCCCAGTACAGTTTAATACACCACTCAGAGGGAGCAGGAGCAGGAACAGGAAGCAGGAAGCAGGAAGCACACGCAGGCAACGCAAAGGACAGGAAGGAGATTTAAATAAGCTTACAGTATGTACAGAGGGGGGCGGGGGAACGGAGGATGGGGGAGGGGTTTGCGATGGGGGAGGGGCAGGGTGGGATCTAGTGTGAGATCCAATCACAGTGGGTATAGGAAGATAAGCGCCAAGAGGAGAAAGAGGAGGGTAGGAGGAAGAGGAAGAAGATGAAGAGGAAGAGAAGAGGAGGAGGAAGAGAGGAAGAGGAAGATGAGGTTACACAGAGCACAGAGGGAGGTTGGGGGAGAAGGGAATGAACATCACATTCTAATGGGAGGTGGCGCTGTCTCACACACACACACACACACCCCCAGCAGGAAAAGGGTGCAGACACAGACACACACACCCAGCAGGAAAAGGGTGGAGACACACACACACACACACACACACACACACACACACACACACACACACACACACACACACACACACACCCAGCAGGAAAGGGTGCAGACACACACACATATATACACTGCTTCCCTCTCAACCAGTGGATTAAAGGACAAGGAGTTCAAAATGGTGGCGTTGGAGAAGATCTATTGTGAATGGAGTCTGAACTGGGCGGGTCTGGTTCTCCACAGAGGAACTGGGTCCTTTGGGATGGAATGGGAGGAAGTTCTGGAAAAGAATGGACTAGAACCTTAACTAGAACCAGCTGGGGTTCTAAGCTGGACCACTGGGATATAGGGTTCTGCGTTCTGGGCTTTGGTGCCGGGCCGAACCAATGGGCTCTCTGGTTCTGGGTCCTGAGAGTCCTCCTATTGGCGGAGTCAAACCTCACAAGGCATTTCTCCAGCCAATAGGCAGGTGGCTCTAGAGAGGTGGGTGGAGCCTGGACCTGTATGGATGAAGATTGGCACGTGTAACCCCCTGAGTGGGAGGAGCAACAGAGAATGACACCCTGACAGGGTGTGATGTCATCAGGTCCCTCAAAACATCCAGCCAATCACGTCATGCCCGGTGTTTGCCAGGGAGGCGGAGCTTACACACAGCTGTCCTAATTGGAAACATCATTAAAACAATCTACCATCACAATCGCCTGTAGCCAATCAGATATCTAGCTCAGTTCCATTAGCCAATCAGATATCTAGCTCAGTTCCATTCCAACTGCTGTTGCCAGTGGGGCGTGGCCAAACCACGGTGTGCGTCACAGGTCAAACCAGGGGCTTTGGGTGCCGACCGGAATTCCAATTCCAAATCAATACTCTCATTGGTCAGGGGATTGAGTGTGAGCTTGTGAAGGCAACACACACACCTCCACCCCCCCACCAAACGTTCTGGGGCTTTTCATTATAACAATGACACACACTGACACACATTCCAAACCTGGGCCTTCGTATTAAGGTCGAGTGTCTGCTACGAGCGTGTGCGTCTAGTGC
>NC_045172.1:24063301-24068301 GCF_900700415.2 Clupea harengus | reverse complement strand
AGAGAGAGAGCATGACAGAGGGAGAGGGCCACTCAGAGAGAGAGAGAGAGAGAGAGAGAGAGAGAGAAAAAGAGAGAGAGAGCATGACAGAGGGAGAGAGAAGAAGAGAGAGAGAGAGAGAGAGAGCATGACAGAGGGAGAGAGAAGAAGAGAGAGAGAGAGAGAGAGAGAGCATGACAGAGGGAGAGGGCCACTCTGTCTCGTCTCAAGTAACTGTACTCTGTTCCACTACTCAACCATTACTAACACACCAGCCACTTCACACATGCTGAGAGATATGTGTGTGAGAGTATGTATGTTGTGTGTGTGTGTGTGTGTGTGTGTGTGTGTGTGTGTGTGTGTGTGTGTGTGTGTGTGTGTGTGTGTGTGTGTGTGTGTGTGTGTGTGTGTATGTATGTGGTGTGTGTGTGTGTGTGTGTGTGTGTGTGTGTATGTATGTGGTGTGTGTGTATGTATGTGGTGTGTGTGTGTGTGTGTGTGTGTGTGTGTGTGTGTGTGTGTATGTGGTGTGTGTGAGTTTGAGTGCCTCTGGGTAAAAGAGTGAACTGAATAACTATCCTAAAATACTTTCTGTGCCACACTGCTGTACACCAGAGTGCCATCACATCGCTCACCTTCATCACACCTTCATCACAGCGCTCATCTTCATCATCACAGCGCTCACCTTCATCACACCTTCATCATCACAGCGCTCAGCTTCATCATCACAGCGCTCACCTTCATCACAGCGGTCACCTTCATCATCATCACACCATCATCATCACAGCGCTCACCTTCATCATCACACCTTCATCATCATCACACCTTCATCATGACAGCGCTCACCTTCATCATCACACCATCATGACAGCGCTCACCTTCATCATCATCACACCTTCATCACCACAGTGCTCACCTTCATCATCACACCATCATTACAGCGCTCACCTTCATCACAGCGCTCAGCTTCATCATCACCCCCGCTCCCCCTGATGATAATATCCCACTGGACCCCCCCCCCCCCATGTGTGTCTTGTAATACGCCCACTGGACCCCCCCCCCCCCCCCATGTGTGTCTTGTAATAAGCCCATTGGACCCCCCCCCCCCCCATGTGTGTCTTGTAATAAGCCCACTGGACCCCCCCCCCCCCCATGTGTGTCTTGTAATAAGCCCACTGGACCCCCCCCCCCCCCATGTGTGTCTTGTAATAAGCCCACTGGACCCCCCCCCCATGTGTGTCTTGTAATAAGCCCACTGGACCCCCCCCCCCCCATGTGTGTCTTGTAATAAGCCCACCTCAGCAGCTGGGACACGGACCCTGGTCACTGCCTAACGGGACGCCGTCACTGAAGCCGTTAATAATTCACAGTGGAGTGGTGAAGGGATGTTGCTCTACAGATGAATAGGTTACGGAATACACACAGGTGTTGTGAGACGCAGGGACACACACACACTCATGGAGCTGGAGTGTGACGGAATACACACAGGTGTTGTGAGACGCAGGGACACACACACTCATGGAGGTGGAGTGTGAGGGAACACACACAGGTGTTGTGAGACGCAGGGACACACACACACTCATGGAGGTGGAGTGTTACGGAATACACACAGGTGTTGTGAGACGCAGGGACACACACACTCGTGGAGATGGAGTGTGACGGAACACACACAGAGATGTTCTGAGATGCAGGGACACACACACTCATGAAGGTGGAGTGTGAGGGACACACACACACAGAGATGGAGTGTGACGGAATACACAGAGGTGTTGTGAGACGCAGGGACACACACACACACAGAGATGGAGTGTGACGGAATACACAGAGGTGTTGTGAGACGCAGGGACACACACACTCATGGAGATGGAGTGTGAGGGAATACACAGAGGTGTTGTGAGACGCAGGGACACACACACTCATGCAGGTGGAGTGTGAGGGAATACACACAGGTGTTGTGAGACGCAGGGACACACACACTCGTGGAGGTGGAGTGTGAGGGAACACACAGAGGTGTTGTGAGACGCAGGGACACACACACACTCATGGAGATGGAGTGTGAGGGAACACACAGAGGTGGAGTGTGAGGGAACACACAGAGGTGTTCTGAGACGCAGGGACACACACACTCATGAAGGTGGAGTGTGAGGCTGGACGGCTTCACCTCTAGTTGTCCCGCATTGCTGTGGCAGTGTCATGTTGTCATGGAAACTATAGGCTTTGGTCATGTGCCCTCCAGAAGAAAGTTCTGATAATTCACTGAAATAGACTCCAAAGTTTCCGAGCACGATGCCGATATTTATAGAATAGAATAGAATAGAATAGAATATATTTATTTGTCATTGCACAAGTACAAACGAAATTAAAGTAGCAGTTTATTGCAGCAATTTATGTGCAGCGCCGTCTGCCCTTCCCTTCAAGACAGATTTGCATCGCTAGTTCCTGATGATGTCAGTGCGAGTGATGATGTCAGAGCGCGTGATGTTTGGTTCCCAAACTTTTTTGACAATGAGAGAAAAACAAACTGCCCCACACCCCCACCCCCACCGACCCAACACCACTGCACACACACTGATATGCTCATGTAGACTATTACCAGTTTTCATTAATAAAACAGATAACATTTAACATAACATTTGCCTAGCTTTTCTTAAACAGTGTTTGAACCGCCACACTTCATCAATAAGTACAAAGGCCATAAACTCATCGCCAAATAGGTCAGCTACAGAATACTATGGGGGTGTGGGGGGGGGGATTCAACAGTGAACCAGGCCAGTGAGGGACTCAGAGACTCATCCCTACGGCCTGAGGCTGATGTGTGTGTGAACAGTCACAGGACTGAAACACAGCTGGAGGATACACACTCTTTCCACATGGCAGCCAAGCGGAACTCACCAACAACAGGGACACACACACACACACACACACACAATAGTTACTGATAAACAAGGAAGACACACACACACATACACAAACACAACACTGTTACTGATTAACAAGACAGACAGACACAAACACACACAATGTTACTGAAGAACAAAAAAACAACAGAAAACACACAACACTTACTAACCAACACAGGCCTTGAATTTCAGCGCAAGATTGTGGGGATTGTGCATCAATTCATAGATCCCTTCAACTTATAATGCGGGAAATTCCACCGCCCATTTACAACCATGTCTAATAATGTTCAGACGGACGACATCCGCCCAGGACAACCCACACGGCTACTTTTGGTTATGGTTGTATGATTCCAAGTTAGGTCTTAATCCTTGGTTTTGTATTGAGCTTTTTCCATCTTGTACGAGTTTAACTCATTGGAAGCTTGCTAATGTATAAGCCCCCAAGTGTCATCCATCCATTCGAAATGCCAAAGATTACAAAATTTCACAAACATAAAATGGAAATTTTGCATCAGCAAGGCAAGAAATGTGATGAAAGGACAAAAACAAAACAGGAGTGGAAGGCCAGGAAAACTTGGAGAGACCGGAAGAAGTCCGGCAAAGGAACTGGATCAGAATCCGGCACCTTCATCTAGATGCCAAGCTGATCCTTCTACAGTCGGAAGAAGCTCGATCAGGAATGACCTTTTGTGGAAGAGGTAGCAGCCAAGGCACCACTTTTACAGAAGGGGAACAGGTGCGAAAAAGCCCCAAAGTGTGGAGTGCAGATCAACGGAAAAAGAGTATTGTGTAGTGATGAGCCCAAGTTCATTTGTTAGTGTGTTTGGAGTGCAGATCAACGGAAAAGAGTATTGTGTAGTGATGAGCCCAAGTTCATTTGTTAGTATGTTTGGAGTGCAGATCAAAGGAAAAGAGTATTGTGTAGTGATGAGCCCAAGTTCATTTGTTAGTGTGTTTGGGTCCAATCATCTACGACATGTGAGAAGAAGAGTTGGAGTGAGGTGGAAGAAGGAGTGCTTGCAGCCTTCAGCGAAAACATGGTGGAGGGTCTGACATGGTCCAGGGCTGGGTTTCTGTCAGAGGTGTTGGGGTATTGGGGCTGGGTTAGGGTTTAGGGCTGCGCTTCTGTCAGAGGTGTGGGGGTATTGGGGCTGGTTAGGGTCTAGGGCTGCGCTTCTGTCAGAGGGGTTTGGGGTATTACACGAATCGATGGGAACATGGAGGCTGAGAAGTACAGACAGGTTTTAATTCATCATGCCCCTCATGTCTGATTGGGAACGGTTTTAATTTTTCAGCGTTAAAATGATCCCTAGCACAGGGCTAATGTGTGTGTGTGTGTGTGTGTGTGTGTGTGTGTGTGTGTGTGTGTGTGTGTGTGTGTGTGTGTGTGTGTGTGTAGGGCATCATATTTGTTGAGAAGAACAGCTGCTCAAACACTGACAGTCCTGGACTGGCCTCCACACAGTCCAGACCGGAGTATTATATTATTCCAGAGGCAGTATGGGGTCACCTGGGTAGAGAAATGAAACACAGCCCTCTTAAGTCTTAAGAAGAACTCTGAGGAGCTGCAGGAAGCCTGGAGTTATATACCAGAAAATGACTTCAAAAAACCTTGAGACAGACTCACCAAAAGAGTTCAAGATGTGCATAGGGAGGTCACACTAAATACTGACCTTTGCCTGTAGAGGCCATTTTGTCTTTTAATACTGTGTTTCATATTTCCTGTATTTTTCTGGTTGTATCCTTATAGACGTAGAGAAATAAATATGGATAGTCATTACTACCTTGCTATAAATCCAAAGCTAATGGTAGCCTAACGGTGCAAACCCATGACAGCGACGCGATACGCTTCCATCGCTTTGAGTGGGCGTGTTGTAGCGTGTGGAAATAGCATTTTCAAACTGTCAGAGACGACACCAAACAATCTGATTGGCCGCTGCCGGGAAAAATCGCTCCTCATTTGTATAGGATTCAACATTTTCCAACTTTTATCGGTCGCGTCGCCCAAAACGGTGGTCTACGTCACAATGGATTGGCTCCCGTTGAAATGCATGGGATTAGAATATCGCGTCGCTCTTAACGGTGTCATGGGTTTGCACCGTAAGGCTGCACAGTACAGTA
>NC_045172.1:24033301-24058301 GCF_900700415.2 Clupea harengus | reverse complement strand
CTCTAAGGCTGCAGACTTCTCTGCCTCTCTCAAACCTCAGGTTGCAATAAAAATGACAGGCTTTGTAACCTGATTTCACCACAAAGGATTTCTACTTTTCTATACATTTCATACATCCATTTCTATTGGTGATTCATAACACACATCCACAAGTGACGTTTATTGGAGACTGCAATCATAAATCAGTCAACCACGCAGCAGAATGATTACACTGGACACACGACACAGGGGCAGTGCTCAGTGCTCTGGGCTGGGGCACATGTCTGGCTCTGACATATTATCTGTTGTTGTAACTGTGAATAAACAGCCAGCTAGTCGCCTCTGTTTCCACGAGTGCTTAACTCAGAACCACTCGCTCACTGCCACAACAATGGCTCTAACATAAGAGTGAGAGTGAGAGTGAGCGTAAGAGTGAGAGTAAGAGTGAGAGTGAGAGTAAGAGTGAGAGTGTGAGTAAGAGTGAGAGTGTGAGTAAGTGTAAGAGTAAGAGTGAGAGTAAGAGTAAGCGAAGCGTGAGAGTGAGATTAAGAGAGAGAGTGAGAGTAAGATTAAGAGTGAGAGTAAGCGTAATCGTGAGAGTAAGCGTAAGCGTATGAGTTAGAGTGAGAGTAAGTGAGAGTGAGAGTAAGAGTGTGAGTAAGAGTGAGAGTAAGAGTGAGAGTAAGAGTGAGAGTGTGAGTAAGAGTGAGAGTGTGAGTAAGTGTAAGAGTAAGAGTGAGAGTAAGAGTAAGCGAAGCGTGAGAGTGAGATTAAGAGAGAGAGTGAGAGTAAGATTAAGAGAGAGAGTAAGTGTAAAAGTGAGAGTAAGAGTGAGAGTAACAGTGAGAGTGAGATTGAGAGTGAGAGTAAGCGAAGCGTGAGTAAGAGTGAGAGAAAGCGGGTGAGTAAGTGTAAGAGTAAGAGTGAGAGTGAGAGTGAGAGTGAGAGTGAGAGTGAGAGTAAGAGAGAGAGAGAGAGTAAGCGTAACAGTGAGAGTGAGAGTTAGAGTGAGAGTGAGAGTGAGAGTGAGAGTGAGAGTGAGAGTGAGAGTGAGAGTGAGAAGAGGAAGTGCTATGGAGTTTAACAGCAAGGACATTCCTGCATGTTCAGTCAGTGAGGGCCCAAGCAGGCAGACATGCAGTCTCACGCCTGTCACTGTGACGCGTCAGGGTGGAGGGCCTGCTGGGATTGGGCAGCAGCTCAAGGGGGCGGGCCTGGAGGAAGCAATGTTCCCCAGGTTTTCCACCGCCTCTCTGCCTCTCTGCCTCTCTGCCTCTCTGCCTCTCTGCCTCTCTGCCTCTCTGCCTCTCTGCCTCACGCCTGGTGAGTCAGTGGGGATGTTTCTGAACATGGCTCTGTGTGCACTTCTTCCCCACGCTGTGAGATCCCCCAAACACCAGTGAGAAACACATCAGTCATTCTACACACCTAAAGCCAAAGATATTTACCGGATTACTTCAGCTGAGGGAACACCAGCCGCACGCACGCACACACACAGACACACACAGACACAGACACAGACACAGACACAGACACAGACACACACACACACACAGACACACACACATTAAAAGCAGACACAGCCTATTCCCTATGACCATCCAAACTATGCAATTAAAGCACACGCTCGCTGCCTGCTACGTCATCGTGACTTACAGATTACAGCTATACTTCCAGACGAGGCTAGCCAAAAACACCACCCTCCTTCAACACCTTCACTTCCAACCACCACTACTGGACCTACACACTCCAAACTAGCACACACAATCTACGCCACGTTGCCCTCACACACACACACAAGGATTCCCAGTGTCGCAATAACTTCTAACCAAACTAATGCAAGTCCTCTACCTTTAAGTCTCTCTCTCTCACACACACACACACACACACACACACACACACACAGATTTCCCAACTTCAATAACATTTCTTCAGTATGAGCACAGCCGTGACCAGGTCGTGGCGTGCCTGTGCAGCACCTGACAGCAGAGGTGAGCCACTCACAATGAGTGCATGATGTGTGTGTGTGTGTGTTGTGTGTGTGTAAGTGCATGATGTGTGTGTGTGTGTGTTTGTGTAAGTGCATGATGTGTGTGTGTGTGTGTGTGTGTGTGTGTGTGTAAGTGCATGATGTGTGTGTGTGTGTGTAAGTGTATGATGTGTGTGTGTAAGTGCATGATGTGTGTGTGTGTGTGTGTGTAAGTGCATGATGTGTGTGTGTGTGTGTGTGTAAGTGTATGATGTGTGTGTGTGTGTGTGTGTAAGTGTATGATGTGTGTGTGTGTAAGTGTATGCTGTGTGTGTGTGTGTGTGTGTGTCAGTGCATGCTGTGTATGTAAGTGTATGCTCTGTGTGTGTGTGTGTGTGTGTAAGTGTATGCTGTGTGTGTGTCAATGCATGCTGTATATGTAAGTGTATGCTGTGTGTGTGTGTGTGTGTGTGTGTCAGTGAATGATGTGTGTGTCAGTGCATGCTGTATGCTGTGTGTGTGTGTGTGTGTGTGTGTGTGTGTGTGTATGTGTGTGTACGTGTATGTGTATCGATGGGATCACCAATCAGGCAACTTTCCATCCAGCAGCTGAGGTTTCGTCAATGCTGGGGTGTGTGATGGGGACTTTGGGAAACCCTGGAGGTGTGTGATGGGGACACAGATGTGTGTTTGAGGCGGGGGGTAAGGGGTGGGGGGGGGGGGGGTGAGGTCAGTGCACTGGCTTTGGGGTTCTCCAGGGGTGGGTGTGGCCCCTCTACGCTGAAGCGATAAGGATGGCCGTGCTGTCGGCAGACTTCCTGCTACGTCGTCTCATCTCATCTCGTCTCATCTCATCTCGTCTCGTCTCGCTTCATCTCGCCTCTCCAGTGCCGTCACATCTCCAGTCACGTCACAGAGGATCTGAGACGACAACACGCAGACATCTGGTGTTCTGTCTTATTTAGTTATTTATTTATTTTCCTCCTCGGTCTGTGATGAGCTCTGCAGCCCCTCTCCCATGAGCCACCAGGGCTGTGCCATACACAGGCCAGCTGGGGAGCGGGACGGGTGGGGGACGGGTGGGCGATGAACCGGAACGGCGAGGAGAAGAGCTCCAACCTGACCTGTATAATCACTTATGCAAGGCAGCCCTAAGAGGCTGCCACACTGAAATTATCCTCAAACTTCAGTTAGCCGGCCGACCAGTCCTGACGAAGGGGCCTGTCTTAACCGCACGTTAGCCAAGTTAGTTGAGCACTACCTCACACACGTAACAACATGCCCTCTAAAGCTGTTAGTCACTCACATACTTAGCTAAGTGCTAACCGAGGTAACACACCGTACAATGGGCGTGTGGAGAAACATCTGACTGTGTTAGTGACAGGGACACAGAGGGAAACGAAATTCACTTCAATCTCATCTCTGTAACACTATGTTATTTTATTCACTGGATAATCATTTAATTCACTTCAAACTGATCTCTCTAACACTATGTTGTTCTATTCCGCTAATTCATTTTTACACCACCACCAGGCCCTAGCCATAATAAAAAATTAAAAAAAAGAGAAAAAAAAAACCCTCAAAGTCCCAACTCTGAACTGAGTTCAAATATACTCAATTTAAGATGATCTCGCTGCCACTGAGCTGGTATCTGCTAGGCTTACATATCAGTGACGAGGCCCCAGTGTAGCCCAGCCCATGCACAGTGGGCCTAAACATCACTTAAAATGTCTTCACTGACATAATCATCTGCTCCACATAAAAAATGAAGGGAAAAAAAATATATACTGCATGTTCCCATTTATAGTTTTTCAAGTTTGTCAGTGTAATAGGATCTGGTCTCTCTCATGACATTTTATTACACTGTTATATTAATTATATTTTTTTTAATGGCATACTCCTCTCAATTTTACCCTCTTAACACTGCACTTGCAGAGCCGCATTGCTATCCCCAAATGACTGTCCTGCCTCAGTTTGGCTCTATTTCCTGAGTTTTGTATGAATGTCGAACTGTATTGTCTCTTAGGACCTGTGGCTGGCTGTGTCAGAGTATGTATGTTTCCCCCTCCGCTACATGTACATTATTTGTTTAGAGAAGAACAGATAGGCCGATCACACACCCCACATCACCCTTGCACACGCTTGAAGACATCTCATGTTAACGGACTTTATGTGTTACTTGTTCGCTGCATAAATGTAACCAGATTAGTTTCAATGTTATCTAATTCACGGACAATGTTACAAATAATTTTGCTACACCGCATAAATAAATTATGTCGATGCTACAACTGCGTACGAGTCTGCAAATAACATGATAGGTCTCAGGTCACAACCTTATGAAACAGACACAAAAAATAGCTGTAGACAGCCTCGTCGGCATAGCTAGCTGATAATGTAGACACAGTAACAAAAGTCAGCACAGTTTAGCTCCAGCTGTGTACTCATAGCTGTCGTACGAACAGGAAATTTCCAGTGTTTGAAGAGAAGACTGAGTTATGGATTAGACAAAGTATTGAACTGTGTGAGGAAATGAGCAAACGAACGACTCGCCATGTTCACTGCGGAAACAATGGGAACTGTATATCCAACTGTTTTGATTTGATAGGCTACGGCTGAGTGTCTGAACAACCTAATTCCTGGGCTATCGTCCCACAAAGCCCCCAATCACCCCCTTCCCCACCCTCTCGAAACATGTAGCTAGCAACAAAGCGCTGATCAATATGTTACTTTCAGTCAGGTAGCCCAACGCGACTCGAACGCACTGGACGCCGATTGTTTTCGTTGTGTATTGTGAACTGCAGTGAAAGCATTCACAGAACACGCTCACGTTTTAGCTTACCAGCGGTCTGACTTCCAATAAAAGGTATGGTCTCTCTTCCTCTCCCCCTCCTCTAGCCAGCCCCCCTTACTAATTTTCCCTCCCTGCCTCCCAGCTAGTTCTGTGAATGTTCATGTCGCTCGAAACGTAATTGAATGCGCTCCCAAGATAACCAAGAGAGCGTTACATAAAATCCTCATCGCCCTTTCCTCCGACTTCAGCCTCCAGTATACCAAAGATTCTGCCTTGAGTAGCTTCGGCTAGCGGGCTAAAGCGTCACAAAACCTGGCTAGTATGGTTATTTGTATTATCCGGAGTGTAACGTTACAAAAAAATGTGAAGCAATCCAGAAGCAGACTTTTCATGATAAGAACAAGCAATCCAAAAAGTCACTCACCGCGACTCTCCTCTCAAAACGTGTAGCCTTATATTTCAGAAAGGTGCAATTATTTTTCCTCCCTTTCTCCACGCTCTCTTCCCCTGCCCCTATCTACACACCCCAAGAACCGAGAGTGTGTGCGGGGTGGGGGGCCTGGGTAACTGGAATGATCCCGTGCAGACGGCCAATTTGGAGAGGGGTGATAGATCGTTGGCTTATGGCCCCCAAATTACATGTCAAAGAGAAGCCCAAAAATCCCGAAAATGTTCTGGGCTCTCCCTGACAGACAGACGAAATTCTTGCTTTCCAACGGGGCACATTTAGCGAGTCTCCTGCGCTTTTACTCGCTGTATCCGGGCGCTTCGGCCGCCTCTCCTATTCCGCCATGTTGTGTCTCTGCGCTTGGAATGGGAAGCAACGCGTTCCCGGGACAGGCCCCGCCCCCCAGGACGGCGCCGCGCGACATCTGGCGGCGGAGCGGGAACCGCACGAGGAAAACGGGATCAACAGAATGGAGAGCACGGGCGTCACACTCTTCACATATGCATAACGCCCTCTCGTGGTCAATTACTTGTTGAGGGCGACGGTACACAGCTCAGATTCTGATAACTTACTGCAAAGTAGATTTTTTTTCCCAATTTGGAATGCAAAGCTAGTCCTACATAACAGTAATCTTCAACTATTTTGACACTGACACATCAAAAATGTGCTGACCTTTTAGTCAACCTATACATTCTCCACAGAACATCATCGCTTGTCCCTTCAGCAACTTTGACAATGACTTGTGTGTCCCTGTCGCATCTCATGTGCTGGTGTGTCACTAGCACAGAATTCCAGCCCAGATGTAATGCCACCGTTTAAATGGCTCCATTCTTCATTTGTATTTCAGCGGCATAATTACATTTTATGGGAAGAAATGTGCAGAAATGGACTCAAAATGTGGTCACGCTAAATTTCGAACTCTTCCCCGGAGCCTTGCTCTGGGAAGTTGAAGATAACAGGGGTGTGTGTGTGTGTGTGTGTGTAGCGTGTGTGTAACAGGGGTCTGCCTGAACTCTTAGGTGACTGAACTAGAAAGCTGGTGGAAGAAAAAAGATGGTCCATGCATGAAAGACCGTTTTGGACTGACCTTGTTAGATTGGCATGTTAATTGGAGAATTGGGCTTTGATTGGGGGACTTGGCAGCGCGGAGGAATAAGCCTGCCAGTCATTTTAGTGTTCTGGTTTTCACTAAGGAGAGACATATCTCATGTTTAATAGGCCACCATGTTGTCATGGAGGGGTCACCTAGCCACACCGCTGCGGCTTGCCACCATGTTGTCATGGAGAGGTCACCTAGCCACGCCGCTGCGGCTTCGCAGTAAGCGGGGCAGGAGAACACATTTTGTGGGTTGGTTGTAAAATTTGCCACATCAGAAGTCAATCATTTATACGGCTTCCCACTCTTTTTATTTCATTAAAGTAATACCCGAAAACCACCAACCTTCTTCAAGTGTGTCGGTCACATCTGAGTATTGTCAGACTTGTCTAGATCCTTTTTCTTAGTGCTTTGCTGATTGACAGTGTTGCATTCTAAAAGTGTCACCCGTACTATGCAGTGCCCTTAGTACGGTCACATAATATAAACAATAAAGGATGATATTCATTTATTTCATTAAATGCTTCAACAGGCCCCTTTGTTGACTCCGATGCTTCCTTTATTTCCACAAATGAATAAATGTGGCAGAAACTCTAAAAGCAAATAAATAGCAGAATAAATACACAGACATCTCAAAGACACGTCTTTTTTTTTTTTTTAAATTAGTTCCTCATCCAATGGCATCAGCAGAGAGAATACAGGTGTATGGAATGTGAGTGACGTTGGTCCAGCCGTAAGGACTTATTGGACATGTTTAAGAGGTTATGGCGGAACTTTGTGCGCTTTTTGTACTGGGGCATTTAAAGAGGGGCACTGTGTGTCTGTGTGTGTGTGTGTGTGTGTGTGTGAGGGAGTGTCTGCTGGTGAGAATCCAGTAGAGGATCAGGCGGCGAGGTTGGAGATGACGGCACGGGTGAACTCGTCGCTGCTGGCATAACCTCCCAGGTCACTTGTGCGCACCTGTCCCAAGGAGAACAGCTCATTACACACCTGACACCAGTGGACATATATGAACACACACACACACACACACACAGCTCATTACACACCTGACACCAGTGGACATATATGAACACACACACACACACACACACACACACACACACACACACACACAGCTCATTACACACCTGACACCAGTGGACATATATGAACACACACACACACACACACACACACACACACACACACACACACACACACACACACACACATCGACTTGTCATACACAAACTACATCCTATTCCTGACAGGCCTTTCTGCACCAGACATTGTGTAATACACAAAAGGTATTTCCACACTGACAGTCAGTCCCACATGATTGATGACTGATTTGATGACACACACACACACACACACACACACACACACACACTCTAACAGCTCCTTCTCATTAATAGGCCTTCTGCATGCACTTTTCTGGCAGTGAATCTATAAAAATCTAACGTTTATTTTCAACATCTTTTCAACAATCAAATCAACCGTCTCTGGCTTGACGACCAGGGGTATTCCAAGTATGCGGTTTACTGACACACCTCTCTGACTAGGTGGTAAACCTCCTAATAGAAGAGCCCCTATGTCTTTATTTTCCTAGCAGAACAGTCATAGGGCTCTTCTTTTAGGAGGTCAACCTCTTATTCAGAGTTAACTTATGTGTTCGTCACTAAACTACGTACTTGGACTGGAGTGCAGTCTCCTCTATACTGAGGGAATTATACTCTATACTGAAGGAATTATACTCTATACTGAGGGAATTGTACTCTATACGGAAGGAATTATACTCTATACTGAGGGAATTGTACTCTATACGGAAGGAATTATACTCTATACTGAAGGAATTATACTCTATACGGAAGGAATTATATAGGGCTCTTCTTTTAGGAGGTCAACCTCTTATTCAGAGTTAACTCATGTGTTCCACGTCGGTGGAACGAACTGCCTAGTACTACCAGAGCAGGGGCGTCACTCTCTACCTTCAAGAAGCTTTTGAAGACCCAACTCTTCAGAGAGCACCTCCCTTCCTAAACTGGCACCTTGACTAGCGCTTAACTTGCACTTCAGCAGTTACATTCCTGCACTTCTTTTTCCTTTCTAGGTCGTTTTTCGAATTCTTATGTAAAGTAGTATTTATTGTTACACCATGTTTTTTTATTGCTCTTAGCTTGACTGTTCTCTCCCTTGTACGTCGCTTTGGACAAAAGCGTCTGCTAAATGACTAAATGTAAATGTGTTCGTCACTAAACCACGTACTTGGACTGGAGTGCAGAACTCCTCTATACTGATGGAATTGTACTCTATACGGAAGGAATTATACTCTATACGGAAGGAATTATACTGATATCAGGATATTTTTCCAGAACAAAATCAGCTGGCCCTACACAGCATGTTCCCACCAGAGCTGCTCCTGTGCAGGTAAGAGCTGATTGAATTAGATGGTAGTAGCACACACAGCAAACGGATCACACAAAACACACACACACACACACACACACACACACACACACACACACACACACACACACACACACACACACACACAAAACACACACACACACACACACACACACACCTGTGCAGGTAGGAACTGATTGAATTAGATAGCAGTAGCACACACATCAAACGGATCACACAAAACACACACACCTGTGCAGGTAGGAACTGATTGAATTAGATAGCAGTAGCACACACATCAAACGGATCACACAAAACACACACACACACGAGCATCAGAGTTAATCTATTGTTTATTTTCAACGGCATGATGAGAAGCAGCAGTGTGAACAGCACAAGCTGCACACTAGAGATGATTGCCATCATGGATGATTGCCATCATCTCTACACAGTGATTTCTCCCAATCCCAACCGTTAAGAAACCAGTGGACCCCAACACTGGCAATAACCCAACATACGAAACCGTTACAACAAAAAGACATGTACCAGTTTATGACAGAAGCGTTTCTATAGCATCGGCTAGCAGCAATGTTACAGATATAAATTATGTCTTATCATTAGGACACAGCGGGAAAACATCATCTGATGCCGACCGTTCTACAGAGTAGCTCATTGGACGAACTGTTGTCCAATCGGAAGCGATCATCAACTAATTGAGGATGTACTATAGGAGTTTCTATAGCAACAGCTAATAATACTGAATCCTTTGGTCCAGGTCATTGGCTGGCTGGCTGGCTGGCTGCCCAGAGATGGACCAGTAATGCAAGGATGGAAGATCAGAGCCAGGAGCGCCAGCGCTAACCAGAGGTAGCGTACGAACGACAGATACGGAGAGAGAGAGAGAGAGAGAGAGAGAGATCATTCCTAAAAAAGAAGCGGGGAGTGTACAGCCCTGGGTGGAGGTAGTGCCGAGGATGGGAGGATGGAGGTGGGGAGGAGGGAACGAGCGAGTAAGCGAGAGAGCGATAGAGCGATAGAGAAAAAAAAAAAACATTTCACCATTCATGATGACAAGGAAGAACAAAACAACAGCAACGGGAAAGAGGAGAGAAGAAAGGCTAGAGGTGTACAAGCACACGCACGCCGTGCGGACAAAAGAAGAGACAAAGCACTGAGCGAGGGACAGACAGGAAGTGGAAAGGAACGGCACGGCACGGCACAGCAGAGCACAGCGAGCGGGTTTATCACAGTGCGGATCAAGGGCTGGGTCCAGACCGAGGAACAATCAGTCTTTTAAATAGATAAGTGCTATCTGGAACCCCTCTTGGGCCGATCCTCGTAAGGGAACAGGTTCTAAGAGGAACGCTTACATATTTGACTTAAATTAGAACACCATCTACAACTCCTAAGAGTGCTCAGGCTCTGGAGCGTGTATTAATGGTTCTTCTATGAAGAGGCCCGGAACACACGTCTTCTTCTGAGTCCAGGTCACAAAATGGAGAGTGTGTGTCATCGAGGTTCTGTTCTCCAGGCCCCTCGTGCTGAGAGTGAAGAGGTCCACTAAAACTGCCCAGCTGGACTCGGGGCCCAATCGGGGCATTCCAGATCCATGGAATGTGATGGATGGTCCGGGGGTGGGGGAGGGGGAGGGGGGCCTGTGGTTCTTCAGTGACCGGGGCGGAAGCGGAGTTTGGACACGACGGCAGCTACAAATTCATCGGTAGCCGCATAGCCACCCAAGTCTTTTGTCCTCACCTGGGGCGCACACACACACACACACACACACACACACAAAAAGGGACGAAGTTTTAAATGCTGGGAGGAAGGACCTTGAGGGACGTTGCAGCTAAGACACTGACTTCTCCGTCTGCCATTCTGTGCCAAACTCAACATCAGCTTCTTCCATCAGACAACCAAACCCACTCCTGTCCCTGTTCCCTTAGACAGCATGGACACACACACACACACACACACACACACACACACACACACACACACACACACACACACACACACACACACACACACACACACACACACACACACACACACACACACACACACACACACACACACACACACACACACACACACACACACACACACACACACACACACACACCACAGCTTATGTGATGTGGGTGAGCGTGTGAGTGACTGTGAACGGGGTTACTGATGTAGGTATGGTGCATGTGACTCTAGCACAGCATGGCCCCAGTCACAGAGACTCAGTACTCAGTTAATGCATACAAACACCCCATCGCTATGGAGACAAGGACCTGGTGACGATGCGGGGTGCAGGCCAGAAGTAGTGTTAGAACTGCAGAGGTGTTAGTCTTTTACTCGCATGGCAATACAACACTTCAGTTAGCACGGTCACACACATACATGCATATAGGGTTAAGCATCTCACTCTGACACACTCACACACACACACAGACAGACACTCTCACACACACAGACACACACACACACACACACACACACACACACACACACACACACACACACACACAAGTAAAACCACAGAACTAGACAGAGTAGAATGAACTCAAGTGACGTAACACCTTAGCCTCCATAGTGCCCCCAGCAAACTAACAGGTGCCTAAACACATCTTATGTCTGTAGTTTGTTTAATGGTGTCGGACCGGTCAATACCAAACATCACTGCGTCGTCTGTGTCTTAGTCCGGTTAAATAACTTCCTGTTCTCATGGAAGATAGCGTGATTCTGAATAGGAATGGCCATTCTACAGGTTCTAATTCTGTGAGGAAAACAGACGTTAAAAGACCAGTCTCACCTTGCCCTGCTTGATGACCCTTTTGACCGCCTCAGACACCATGTTGGCGTGATACTCCAGACTGCAAGAGATTTCACAGCGCAGGGTTAGACAGCAGGAAACACTGCACACACACCTCAACCTGTGTACACTCACACACACACCTTAACCTGTACACACTCACACCTGTACTTCACACACACACACACACACACACACACCTTAACCTGTATACACTCACACACACACACACACACACACCTTAACCTGTACACACTCACACCTGTACTTCACACACACCTTAACCTGTACACACTCACACCTGTACTTCACACACACACCTTAACCTGTACACACCTTCACCTGTACCACACACACACACACACACACACACACACACACACACACACACACACACACACACACACACACACACACACACACACACACACACACACACACACACACACACACACACACACACCCCTTAACCTGTACACACTCACACCTGTACTTCTCACACACACACACACACACACACACCTTAACCTGTGTACACTCACACCTGTACTTCACATAACCACACACAGCACGTAATGTCTGGTCATGTTCAGCACCTGCTCCTGTGGGTCTGACACTATTACCATGTGATGACCATTCCTAGAGCGAGGCTCAGAAACCTGCCAGGCACGTGTGTGTTATACATGTGATACGTACACTTGCAGGCACGTGTGTGTTATACATGTGATAAGTACACTTCCAGGCACGTGTGTGTGTGTTATACATGTGATGAGTACACTTGCAGGCACTCCAAGTACAGGGAATACACAACATTAGAAATGAAGTTCATACAATAACATTCTATTTCATATTGTGCATGTGTCTAGATATCATAAGACTATTTATGTGCCATTTTATTTATTCTACCATTTTATTCCTGGCAATGAAATGATTAATTGTACATCTTGTTTCCTGTAAGTTTGAATTCTCTAGAATGAATTAGGCAGAGCGAGGAGACTGACTTGAGGTGGCGCAGCATGTTGGCAGCACTCAGGAGCATGGCGGTGGGGTTGGCGATGTTCCTGCCCACGGCCTGGGCAAAAGGGTGCCGCGCCCCCTGAGCAAGACAAACCACAGAGATACTCACTCAGAGCTCACAGATGCCATCCTTCCATCCATCCATCCATCCATCCTTCCATTCATCCATCCATCCATCCATCCATCCATTCATTCAACATTCAACCAGAACTGTAAAAAAATGATTAACTCATTCAACCAACCAATTAATGACTATATCACAGCTTGTACTCAACGTCTTGCACTCAAATGTACTTTATAAAAGTGAACAGACACTTGACAATGTGAATTAGGACCATTCAGTGTGAGCATAGCATTCTAATGCCTCTGAAAATGTAAAATTTTTGATATCGGTATTAGGGCTTGAGATTGGTCCAAATGTTGCCACTATTAAATGTAAAGCAATTAAATATCATAGCTAGGTCTTAAGCTATAGACAAACAACACTCGGTCATTAATAAATGGTCTAGTAAGACCAAAGGGGTCGCCCACACTTGATGGGAGAGCGTGGCAAAACCTCTGCCATGGTAGATCATTGTTACTAGATTGGCTAAATGTTTCGTGAAATGTCACAGCAACAACTCAGTCGCTGGTCTCTGACAATTTCACCACAATGTGTATAAGCTATATTATACAGTTAAAACAGAGGTGAGGGGGAGAGGAAAACGAGAGAGAGAGAGAGAGAGAGAGGATAAACACACTGGGCACTGAGAGAGAGAGAGAGAGACACACACACACACACTGGGCACAGAGAGAGAGAGAGAGAGAGAGACACACACACTGGGCACAGAGAGAGAGAGAGAGAGAGAGACACACTGGGCACTGAGAGAGAGAGAGAGAGAGAGACACACTGGGCACTGAGAGAGAGAGAGAGAGAGAGAGAGAGAGAGAGAGAGACACACACACTGGGCACAGAGAGAGAGAGAGAGAGAGAGAGAGACACACACACTGGGCACAGAGAGAGAGAGAGAGAGAGAGAGAGACACACTGGGCATTGAGAGAGAGGGAGAGAGAGACACACACACTGGGCACAGAGAGAGAGAGAGAGAGAGAGAGAGAGAGAGAGAGAAAGAGAGACACACACACACACTGGGCACAGAGAGAGAGACACACACACACTGGGCACTGACCGTCTCGAACACGGCGTACTCTCCGCTGTAGCTCTCTCCGGGCACCACCCCAGCTCCGCCCACCAGCCCGGCTGCCAGGTTGTCGATGATGTTGCCATAGAGATTGGGCATCACCAGCACATCAAACTGGTAAGGGTTCTGCACCAACTGGTGAACGAGACATCCAGGGGGAGCATGTGGGAATCAAACACAATCTGGGCTCTGTATCACCACCCACACACACACACACACACACACACACCACACACACACACACACACACACACACACACACACACCAACTGTGTGAGGGTTGGGCCTTACCTGCATGCAGCAATTGTCGATGATGATGTTCTCATACTTGATTTTGGGGTACAGCTCTGCGATCTCAGCACAGCTCTGCAAGAACAGGCCGTCACCCAGCTTCCTGTAAAGCCAAAGTGAAGATCAGTGGATCAGTATGCATGACGGCACAGACACAGAAAAGTAGTCTCGTACAGTGAGCGCTCAGATACAACCTAAACGCATATTTACAGAAGGGTATTTCTATCCCTACACACCCACACACCTCTCCTCATGATCCATATTCTCTATTGTAACCTTCTCTCATCATGGTCTTCTTGTACTCACATGATGTTGGCCTTGTGCACGGCTGTGACCTTGCTGCGGCCATTCTTGGTGGCGTAGTCGAACGCAAACTTGGCGATGCGGCGAGACTTGACGCGGGTGATGATCTTCAGACACTCGATGACACCAGGCACGCTCTAATGTGGGAGAGAAGGAGAGGTGAGGGTTACATAACTCACAACAGATAATCAGACACAACTTTGTCTGTGAGTGAGTGGTGTCTGTGTGTGTGTGTGTGTGTGTGTGTGTGTGTGATGTTACCTCGTGCTCCAGAGAGCTGTATTCTCCCTCTGTCTGCTCGCGGATGACCACCATGTCCAGGTTGTTGTGGCGTGTGCTGTACCCCGGCAGACTCTTCACATGAACCACATTGGCAAACAGGTCCAGCTTCCTCCTGTGGACAAACCAGCAGACACGCTGATTACTAAAGCTGCCCTAAGTAAAGGTTAGGTCACCAGACTGGCAGAGACGGGAATAGAAACCCAGATCGTCCGCTTACAAGGCGGCGACGCTAACCACTGTTCCACCACAAGTACACAGCCAAAACACAGACAGTAGGTGTTACTGTACGTATGACCGAATATCCCAAATGATCGGCGAGGAGAGGGGTACTGTACCTTAGCTTCATCTCAAAGGATGCCAGCTCTCCTTTGAACTCCATGGGAGTATGAATCTTTCCTGAGGACATAGTTGGTACAAGTTGGTACAAACTATGAATGAATAATATGCAGGGGTGTCAACAACACCATCAAATATGACTAGGTATTATAGGTCTCTTCTATCAGTATTGTTCTCCGAGTCCCCCTGTATCTGGCCGTCATAGCTAACCTTTCATGGCCACCCTGTTGGTCTTCATGGAGGCCAGAACCTCGTCCAGTTTAGCCTCACTGTCCATGTGCTGCACCTCACTCAGATGGAACTCCTCGAACTCCACCGGAACATCGCCGGCCTGTGGAACACACACGGAACACAACCTCAAGGTTAGAACACGGGGAGTCAGTTATGGAATGGAAAGGAAAGAATGAATGAATGAATGAGAAAGAAATAAGAAAGAAATAAGAGTGAATGAATGAATGAGAAAGAAATCAGAGTGAAAAGAGGAAGTGTGGAAGGGAGAGAGAGAGAGAGAGAGAGAAGATGACGTCTCTTTTCTGTGCACCTTGAAGACTTCTTTGACGGCAGTCATGAGCTCGGGTCCGACGCCATCTCCAGGTACCATGGTAACCTTGAAGGTGCTGTCGGCGCGCGCTGGGGGGGCCTCGGGGACATTGCGACAGGCGGTGAGACTGAGGGCCCTGGCGCACGCGGGCTGCCACAGGGGAGCACCCGCACCCTTCAACAGAACACGATACCAATTACATTTATCGCTTGGTCGAAAGTAGATCCACTTATGACTGGTATTGTAACCTAACGCAGCTGACGGGAGGAGAGCAATGAGCAATAAACGGTAGGTGAATGTTAATGTGAAAAGCACACCAACATACACTGATACATTCCACTGAGAGGCGGAATGATTAACGATCACAAAACACGGCTGGCCTTGAAGCCAAACTCCACTGACATTAAGACCAAAATCTGGCGTGAAGCTAATAGCTGGTTAGCTAGCTAGCTAGCTAGCTTTATTAACAAAGATGTTGTAAGGGGCATATGACACACTGTAAAAACTGAAAGTAATATTTTCCTTAATGACACAGTTCATCATAATTGTGGCAGCTTCGTGGCCTGTCAGTTAAGGTACTTGGCACCACAGATATGCCTGGCACCACAGATATGCCTGGCACCCCTCATCAGCTAACTACCGTTAGCACCTAACATTACCCAGGACATCCGTTGGGGTGATTTATAACTAACTAATACAAACGCGAATGGGCTAATCTAACATGGCATCTATTAAATATCTCTTCAGTTACTGTTACTTTCTGAGAAAGTCCGTTATTCGAAGAAACTACCTCTCCAGCTACACTCACCTTGACCAATGTTACAAGATTCCGTCCCAAGGCAGCAGCCATCATGAATACAATGCTGTTTCTAGGAGCGTGGGGCCAAGTGCGCAAGCGTCTGACAGGAGGAAGTGCGCCCATATATGGCGACTAGCTTGTGTGGGGGATTGATGAAGGGATCAACTTTCTTCGTTTAAAAAAAAAAAACTTGTCGAAGAAGTTTAGGTTGTGGGGTTGTACAAATTGTTTTACAGTCGCAATGACAGATTCCCTTTACAAAGATTTTTTCAATCCTAACATCTGTCTATAATGCCAACATTGAAGATATCAATCACACTGAATTGTGTATTAAGTTGATGTATAGGCTATAACTACTACTCACAAACAAATTATTATGATTATAAATAACAATAAGCAGAAAGCAAATTATTTATCTTGCAGGTGTCCGGTCACTCAGGTCAATCATGAAGTATAAATGTTTTAGCGACAAATCTAGATAAACAGTCTGTTTTAGCTTTGCCTCCTTGGCTTAACCCCAGGGTAGCTGCATATACGGTGGCCGTGTTGTTTTGGAATTTAATGTCGAGTCAGCGGATGGAGCAGCATTGGACACCTCCACCATCCCATCTGATCTGCGCTCATCCCCCCATCCCGAGCACACAGCTTTTTATTCAGGCATCTCTCCTTCATTTTTAGTTCAGGCTCTCTGGAGATAGATGCCTCATTTGTAACAGTTGTCCTGTTTGGCACACATAGGAGCACAAAAGGATAGGTCGACTAAAAATATACATGTACTAAAAATAATCATTAAAGCAGTGGTTCTTAACCTTATTGGAGGTACTGAACCCTGCGAGCTTCATCAGTGCATTCACCGAAACCCTTCGTAATTGGAAAAATAAAATATGATTTCTTCAAAACATAGGTATATATAAAAACGACCCGACATTGCTAGTGTGAACCGGGCTATACTGTGTGTGTCTTGACCCCTGCCGAACCCCTGAGAGTGACTACAACGAACCCCTGGGGTTCGATCGAACCCAGGTTAAGAACCACTGCATTAAAGGGTGTGATCAAAAATCCTCCAGGATATGAAAAGAAAAAAACACCAGTGAAAGGGGAACAAATCTACAATGAAAAATAAAGGTGAAAAGTAGGTCAAAATATTCTCAGGGAATATTTTTTTATATGTATCCATCTGTGTACCCCTTAAAGTATCCTAAAGTATCCACTATCCACACAAGCACATGAACACTATCTCTCTGCACTCTTTGCACTACTTTCCTTGTGGACATCAACACTGACACAATCAATGCACACTGTAATATCTGTATAATATCTGTATACACCCCACTCCCTGTGAACATGTTTTTCCCTATGTGTATTGTTTTTCTACTGTGATTTGTGTATGTATGTTTGTGAGTTAAGTTAAGTGTATAAGCTACTGGATGACCTAAATTTCCTTCGGGATTAATAAAGTATCCATCTATCTATCTATCTATCTAAAGGTCGGGACATTTAATCATGACCCGAATCGACCTAAGGAGTCAATGAATGCTGATAGCTTGTGGCAAACCTGACCAGAACTCGATTAGCTACAGCCTACACTGATTAAGTATGCATGTACATACCATGTTATGTTTGTATGACCATTTACCACACATGTATGCTAGCATGCTTATCCTGATACGTGTAAGAATTGATCTGCCATGTTCCTTAACAGGGAGTTCTTCCTTGCCCCTGTCGCCATTGTGCTTGCTCCAGGAGGGTTCAGGCCCTGGGCTCTGTAAAACGCCTTGAGACAATTGTATTGATTTGGCACTATATCAATAAAATAAAACTGCATTGCACTGATTTAGGGGTAACTGCCCATACCTTCAGTCTCGTCCTACTACAGGAAGTCCCTTTGAACAGACCAGTACTGTGAGCTGTGACACCCAGCCCGTCTCAATTACCACAAGGGGGTGCACTTTTCCCAAATATGTACTGTCCTGTCATTGTTATTGTAAGAAGGCCCAGCCACTGGACCGTATTTAACGCCATTAAGGCCCGTTCCAGTGCCCAGGTAGCAGACGACTGTGCTGGTCAGGGCCAGATTCAGGGTCAGAGATACACTGACTCGGGAAGGTCATCATCTCCAGGGGAACCAGGGAAGGACCTCACAGGTTCCATCACATGGGGAAGGAGCACTCATCTACGTATTTACACACAGTGAAAAGTGAATACTTTGCTGAGGAGTAAAGACTCCCATCTGATTTTAGATTGGTCCCCCATCGTATCCTTCAGTCTGGTCCATCATAGTATCTTTCAGTTTGGTCCATCATAGTAGGCTATCCTTCAGTCTGATCCTTTATAATATGCCAACTGACTCCATCTACTGGGCCATAGTGTTGTCATGCTTAAAGGTACACATCAGGGAACTGGTCTGTAGTACTGTAGGACAACGTTCACTAGGAGAAATCCATAATTTTATATTTTTCATTTTGAATACATCTTTGGCTATAGCTATCCAGCGATTTAGCCCCACAACAAAACGATGTGATATGAAGTGGTCTTTTATTTATTTTTTGCATTCTGTAAATAAAGAACGACATAAAATGATATCCATTATTCCAGTTGTATGTGTTTGCATATTCCTAAGGCGTTACTTTATCTTACATAACCTCTGGCTGCACAGGAAAGCTATAGCGCTGTAGAGAGCCAAATAAAACCACGACACCTCTCCGCACTGAATATGCGCAACACAAGAAGCACACGCCAAGGCGTTCTATTCTGCACCAGAACAACAAGCCAAGACTACATTTCCCGAAATGCTTAGCTCATATTTAGGAAGTGCCAGTCCCCTGCAGACTGTCTGTGCGTTTTAGGTGATGGGAGGGGGAAATTGATGCTGATGCAGGACAGCAACGCCAGCAATACTTTGCGGTGAAACTCTGGAACAGCCGTCGCTGTTGTCGATTGAGGAAACACATAGCTGTACCATTGGATGAATCTTACATTTTTGGTCCTATTTTCAATCATCTTTAAGTTAGCGAATGTCATGGAACCGGTTTGATACTGACTGAAATGGATAGTCGCAATTGAGTAGATCTTTGTTGGATAGCGCAAATGGACGGCGTGTACTGACGCGCGAATAACGGGTATTAAGAAGATACATCAACATTCATGCATCGCTGAATTTTCTGTAAAGTTTATTGGGATATCTGTCCGCAGGATAGACTGAGATGGCGGATGCTGCTGCCGAGTGCGGTGTTAAAGTAATGTGCCGATTCAGGCCATTAAATGAATCAGAAATCAATAGAGGGGATAAATACATACCCAAATTCAAGGATGATGACACCGTGGTCATAACAGTAAGTTGTAGAACATTTTATCATTTAGCCAGGACTCTAATTCTGACCGATTGTAAGATGTTACATTGAACGATGTCCTAACGACCGAGCTGGGCGTCGGAGGGCTGCGTTCTTTTTCTCAGGCGTACTTACGCATAGCGAAAATGTGTGAACGCGGTAAGTCGTTTGGCAAATCCAAGGTTCGGTCAGCTATAGGTTTATAAATTACACCATATTAGGTTATTGACTGTGTGGTTGTGCTTTGTTAATTTACCTTGAATGTATTCCTTAATTTGGAATTGACCCCGAACTTGTCATCGTCTTTGTGTTATGGATGGGAAATTGGCCTGTTTGATTTATTGCTTCACACAACCTTGCAGAGTACATTTCGTCATGCAGCATTAGGGTGCCTGTATTACGTAAGTGACAGTCTGTCCACGAATTGTGGGATACTCTTAGCAATTTGGCCAGATCTGTTATTATGGGAGGCCGCACCTGACTGATATGCCCCACCAATCTCTGTCGTATATTGGCGTTGGCAAGATACTGACTTCAGGCTTTCAATGCGGTTATTTCAAGAGGCCGGGAATGTATAACTTCAGTTCAACACTTCGA
This sequence comes from Clupea harengus, assembly GCF_900700415.2. Taxonomy (NCBI): domain Eukaryota; kingdom Metazoa; phylum Chordata; class Actinopteri; order Clupeiformes; family Clupeidae; genus Clupea; species Clupea harengus. The sequence continues at coordinate 24,038,151 of NC_045172.1, read as the reverse complement.
TCATGTGGCTACTGCCTCTATATCTTAATTAAGAGCTGAATGATCGGGGCCTACACAGAGACCTGCGTGCTCTCACTCCGTCACATTGCATTTCCATACATTATTTATTATGCTCGCTCAGCTAACGGCATGGCGACTCATAGTGACTGTCTCATTTATGTATTCTCCAGAATCGGTGAAAAATGACAAATGTTTTCAAATGTCGGCTGAACTGACCGTTTCCACTGTATGTCCCTATATGCCTGTCTGCGGATACTGGTATAGCTCGAGGAACGAGAGTGTGTTACTTGGTGACAATGACTTCCTTGGTGACAAGTCATGACACGATGGTTCAGTACTGCGTTTGCTTTGCCTGGGAAGTGTCAGCGGCCCTCACAGTCAGAGAATAGCAAACAAGCCCAGTCCAGCATTCAGAACACTCTCCGTAATGTCACGGACATCCATTCTGTAATTATTTCGAGCTGCACTGTGTGTGTGTGTGTGTGTGTGTGTGTGTGTGTGTGTAGGCTGTTTGTGTGTTTATGTTAATAGTTAAATGTTGGCAGTGTTTGTTTTTCTGCAGCCTTGATATTGCCCCTGCATCAGCATTTAGGCATGTAGTAGTGCGAAGGTCAGCATCTTTCTGTGGAATAATGTTTGACTGTGGATGTACTTTTCGTCCGCCCTTTAGGGTGTATTTGGAGATTAGTGAGAACGCTGTGGGGCTATTACTGTTGGGGCTGTAACCGTGGGGCTGTTACCGTGGGGCTGTTACTGTTACACCTGGTTATGATGCCAAGAAGGATCCAATCATAGTATTATGCTTTCTGCATCCATGTCTATGGCATGTATGTGTGCAATGATTCATTTACCAATTAACAAAATTTATGATTGCAACTCACAGTTAAGGTGGAACCCTGGGAAACAACATAAGGTTTCTCTCTTCTAAAATGCATCATGGCCGTAGTATTGAAGCAAGCAGGTTATTCAAGAAGACTGTATTCAGTGGACTGGCCCTTCTGGTGGAGTCCATATGTGGATTGTTCCGTCCCCTTCCGTCCCCGTCTTTAACTGTTTAAGCTTGTATGTGGTTAGTTTGTTAGGCTCCCTTTGGACAATAAGGACAATACTTTAACTTATGAAAATAGAAATTGAAGGCTAATATTTCCCTTTCCAAACGGTCTGCACCTCTGCACTGGGCTCTCTGCCAGAGCTGCTATTACAGTAACTTACTTTAAAACGAGGATTAGGTTTGACATGGCCGCTCTCCTCTCCTTCTCTCTCTCTCTCTCTCTCCCTTTCCCTCTCTCTCTCTCTCAGGGGAAACCTTATGTCTTTGACCGGGTCCTGCCACCCAACACCGCCCAGGAACATGTGTATGATGCCTGTGCCAAACAGATTGTCAAAGGTGGGTTTATGTGCGCTTAGGGATGGATGTGATAATTTCTTTTGTCTATGACTTTGATAAGGTGAATGGTTATTATGTATTCTCTCTGTAAGAGTCACAGACATAAATATATTTTGTTTTTCAGATGTCCTGGGAGGATACAACGGCACCATCTTTGCCTATGGGCAGACCTCCTCTGGGAAGACCCACACTATGGAGGTGAGAATGATTAATTAGGTTTCATTAAAAAACCTGAGTCACTGTACTTAGACCTGAGTCACTGTACTTAGACTTGAGTCACTGTACTTAGATGGGTCCAGCACATGTCTCAGCTGAGCGACCCAGTGGACTGTGTTGGGTGCTGAGCGGCCCAGTGGACTGTGTTGGGTGCTTTTATGTTCGCTGAGAAGTTTGAAGCTGAAGTTATTAATAATAATAACTGAATGGTAATTGCTGATAAGCAGTGATGTAAAAGGTGCCTCTGACGACCCCCCCTCCCTCCTCCCCCTCCTCCACAGGGCAAGCTACACGACCCCCAGCTGATGGGGATAATCCCACGCATCTCCCACGACATCTTCGACCACATCTACTCCATGGACGAGAACCTGGAGTTTCACATCAAGGTGAGCTGACTGATACTCAATCACATTCCTGTGTGCAGCTATAGTCTTTTGTAGGTTTCTCTAACAAACATGACGCCACTGTCTGCGTTTGTCTTAGGTCTCGTATTTTGAAATCTACATGGACAAAATAAGAGACCTGCTGGACGGTAAGATCTTCTTGTCTGTGCTGATGATATTGGTGTTTTGGTGTTTCGGGGTGTAATTTTCATTTAGAATAGAATAGAATATATTTATATATATATTTATAAGTACAACGAAATTAAGGTAGCAGCTCTCAGACACAAAAACAATAAAAATATAGATTGAACATATATATGTATACATATTTACACTATAAAAACACAAGACATATAACACAACAGAGAGACAAATACAGGTCAGTTTTGGCGTTGGTGATGACATGACACACTAAAGGACCTCTGTGTGATTTGCAGTTTCCAAGACAAACCTGGCCGTGCATGAGGACAAAAACAGAGTGCCGTACGTGAAGGTGAGCCTCTCAGCTGACTTCAGGGGCGGAGTTAACGCATGAGCGCACTGTGTGTGTGTCCTTATTAACACATGAGCACACGTGTGTGTCCTTATTAACACATGAGCACACAGTGTGTGTCCTTATTAACACATGAGCACACAGTGTGTGTCCTTATTAACACATGAGCACACAGTGTGTGTCCTTATTAACACATGAGCGCGTGTGTGTCCTTATAAATGATGTAGTGTGATGAAGGTGAGCCTCTCAGCTGATTTCAGCGTTTCCAGCTTTTAAATGTGATCACTAAGACAAGGATAAAATCAGACCTTGTACGTCTCTCAGACGGTCTGAGAGAGCTGCGTGCTGCAGTGTGCTGCTTATGAAAAAAGACACAAAAGATGAGAATCTGAATGTAAAGTGCTTATATGTGCTGCTTATGAAGAAAGACACAAAAGATGAGAATCTGAATGTGAAGTGCTTATATGTGCTTCTCTAGGGTTGCACAGAGCGGTTTGTCTCCAGCCCCGAAGAGGTGATGGATGTCATCGATGAGGGGAAAGCCAATCGCCATGTCGCTGTCACAAGTACGACTCTGTCTCTCTCTTATTAAAACGTTTTTTATGTGGTTTATTGGTCTTCATGTAGATTGGTGGGGATGTACACTGGGTTAGTGTGTTATGAATGGGGACTCATTTCCCAGAAACCCCTTTCTATTTGATTTTGGACCATGGTGACATTCTGATTTTCTGATGTGTTTTCTGTGATGTGAAGACATGAATGAGCACAGCTCCAGAAGCCACAGCATCTTCTTGATCAACATCAAGCAGGAGAACGTGGAGACGGAGAAGAAGCTCTCTGGGAAGCTCTATCTGGTGGACCTGGCAGGAAGTGAGAAGGTAAGGGAAGCTCTATCTGGTAGACCTGGCAGGAAGTGAGAAGGTAAGGGAAGCACTATCTGGTAGACCTGGCAGGAAGTGAGAAGGTAAGGGAAGCTCTACCTGGTAGACCTGGCAGGAAGTGAGAAAGTAAGGGAGAGACAAGCCATTCAGATTTCTCTACAAATAACTACCATTCAGTCACCATTCAGTTAAAAACCTGCTACTTCATTCAAAGAATTCTAACTTCTGAAAATATATCTGTATATAGACAGGAATAATGTCTATCTATATGAGAGGTATGTGGCTGCCGCATATGCAAACTAATCAGCTTTGAGAATGACAGAATTTCCTGAACTGTCTGGAAGTTCTGTGTTCTGTTTGAATGTTCTGTTCTGAATACCAACTTTGTCACCTTGATTGTATGAAAACATAAAAAAAACACTCTAATGACTTGAATGTTTGTCCTGGCTGTGTCCTTCCCTGGTGTTTATTTGCTGTTTAAGGTCAGTAAAACAGGAGCAGAGGGAGCTGTGCTGGACGAGGCTAAAAATATCAACAAGTCCCTGTCCGCCCTGGGCAACGTCATCTCTGCGCTGGCCGAGGGGACTGTGAGTGCCAGTCTCATCTTCTCCATCTTTCTCTCTGTGTCAATGTCATCAGGCGTCACCAGGACAACCAGGGGAGTTTTTTCTTGCCCATGTCGCCATTGTGCTTGCTCTAAGGGGGTCCAAGCACTGGGCTCTGTAAAGCGCCTTGAGACAATTATATTGTTTTGGCACTATATAAATAATATATAATATATAAATAAAACTGAATTGAATAGAAGCACAGATCAGGGCCAAACCAGGCCCAGGTCCGCTCTGAGGCAGTCTGGGACCGCCCTCCCCTTAGATGCTGGTACACAGCTGGGTGGTGTGGGTGTAGTTGTTACTGCAGCTGGGTGGTGTGGGTGTAGTTGTTACTGCAGCTGGGTGGTGTGGGTGTAGTTGTTACTGCAGCTGGGTGGTGTGGGTGTAGTTGTTACTGCAGCTGGGTGGTGTGGGTGTAGTTGTTACTGCAGCTGGGTGGTGTGGGTGTAGTTGTTACTGCAGCTGGGTGGTGTGGGTGTAGTTGTTACTGCAGCTGGGTGGTGTGGGTGTAGTTGTTACTGCAGCTGGGTGGTGTGGGTGTAGTTACTGCTCTTCATCTGCAATCTGAGGTAGTCTTCATTGCTGGATGTTTATTTTTTGTTGTTAGCCTGAGACATAGTCTGCAGACGCAGGAATCACCAGAAACCTCACAGTATTCGCTCACGATTCATTTCCATCATGATCCTTGAGTCTTCATTCAGTACGATCATAGGAATCACCAGAAACCTGACGATTCATTTCCATCATGATCCTTGAGTCTTGATTCAGTGAGATCACACCACCTTGATGTATTGATATTCTGGCGTGTGCACTGATCTTCCTTCCTTGCTTTCCTAAACTGTTTTTGAATGGTAAACCCCCCGTGGAGGAGCAGTGTGTTTC
>NC_045172.1:23993301-24020801 GCF_900700415.2 Clupea harengus | reverse complement strand
TCTCTTCTTTCCTCTCTTCATCTCTTCTCCCCTCCTCTCTTCATCTCTTCTCTTCTCTTCTCTTCTCTCTTCATCTCCTCTCCTCCCTCTCTTCTCTCCTCTCCTCTTCTTTTCTTTTCTTTTATCTTCTCTTCTCTTCTCTCCTCTCCTCTCTTCATCTCTACTCCTCTCATCCTCTCTTCTCTTCTCCTCTCCTCTCACTTCTATCACTGTTGCCTCTGTCTTCCCCTCTCTCTCTCTCTTGTCTTCCTGAATTCTTATTTTAAAGCTGCAGCATGTTATATTACAATGTTTGAAATTATCTTAAAAGCCTATCTTAGTGTAGAGACACACACACACACACACACACACACACACACACACACACACACACACACACACACACACACACATCTTAAAAGCCTATCTTAGTGTAGAGACTCATTGAATAGTCATTGATAGCATGACAGCCATCACAGAGTTAGCCTCCAAGATGTCTAGAGTCTGGGCTGTGTGGACTAGGAGAGAGAGGACAGGCTTAAAGGGCAGAGAAGAGAGGTTGGTTTTTCTATTCCCCAGCTGGTCTGGCAGTCTGTAGCTTTAGGTTGTAATCGTCATAAATAATATGTCTCTCTCAGTTTTCCCCATGGCCTCTCACTCTATCCTTTGTTTGCTCTCTCTCTCTCTCTCTCTTTCTCTCTCTCACACACACACACACACACACACACACACACACACACACACACACACACACACACACACACAGCACACACACACATAGACACTATTCCAAATCTAATTAAAGCGTTGCTCCAAAGCTAAGGCTTTAATCTTTGTCATTGCTCCTCTTGCTCTTCCCCACAGATAAGATGCATGAGGACTCGGGGCTGGAGAATGAGAAGGAGCACACGGACCGGCAGCAGGACGCAGGGGACACTAAGGTAATGACATCACTGATTCACTTAACCCATCTTTGGTCCCGCTGCCCTGGAAGGGAGGAAGATTTAATCCTGTTAGGGTTCGGGAAAAATCTGGTTTTGGGAAAAGTCCCGGCCAGCCTAAGTGTAACCTAGTCAACATCCCCCCTTCGTATCCTAAATGGAATCATTCCCAAAAGATGTCCCTGGTCCGTGGTCCTGTCACAGTGGGATCAGTGAGCGGATGACAGGAAGTCACTCAGGCATTTGTGCCTAATTCTGTGTTCAGATGCAGAAAGAAACCAAAAACACTTCCTGTAGGAATAGAATAGAATAGACTTTATTTGTCATTGTGCATTAGATACACAACGAAATTTGTTTGTGCAACCACTAAAAAAAGTGCAGGTGTGCTGGGTGGAGGGTATGAGGGTTGTGTGATTATTTAGTTCTGTGATGGCCCTGGGGATGAAACTGTTCTGCAGTCTGGAGGTGCGGGCTGTAGTGGCCCGGTAGCGCCTGCCAGAGGGAAGCAGGGTGAAGATGCAATAATTCTGGCCTGGTACTGAACACTGAGTGTAGCACTGAAAAGGCACTGAAGCAGTATAAACAAACAACAAGTAAAACAACATGATATCTTTGGTCAGTGAACCTGATCAGTGCCGTAGACAGTGCTGCTTCCCCCGGAGCCAGAGGGAGATGTGGCGCTCGAGTGCCTTGACACGACCTGATGACGGTCTGGGCGGCTGTGCTATGAACCCCTGACTGATTGTGTGTGTGTGTGTGTGTGTGTGTGTATGTGCGTGTGTGTATTTGTGTGCGTGTGTGTGTGTCTGTGTGTGTGTCTGTGTGCGTGTGTCTGTGTGTGTGCGTGTGTGTGTGCGTGTGTGTGTGTGTGTGTGTGTGTGTGTGTGTGTGTGTGTGTGCGTGTGTGCGTGCGTGTGTGCGTGCGTGTGTGCGTGCGTGTGTGCGTGTGTGTGTGCGTGTGTGTGTGTGTGTGTGTGTGTGTGTCTCATGCAGAAGAACATGGGGGAGCAGATAGAGACCCACAGAGACACCCACATGAAGCAGCTGTCCCGCCTCAGAGACGAAGTGGCCGTCAAGCAGAGGATGCTGGATGAGCTAAAAGAGTGAGTCCGCCGGACCTGGAGTTATGACCTCCGAGCTTCTCTGCTTCATAACCCTGTATTGACCTCCGAGCTTCTCTGCTTCATAACCCTGTATTGACCACCATTAAGCAGAAGTAGGACATGTCTGTTAGGGGAACTAGAGCAAGCGTGGCACTTCCTGACGGCCATGGCATGCTCATCGTACGGATCCAGACAGGAATGTATCAGTCTGTGGGCAGTTAAAACACAGCAGACGTTACAGTGTTGCACATTGATGACACAGTAGCAGGACTGTGGAGTTGGTTGACTTTATCGATCTATTCATTTAATGTTATATCAGTCCAGTTTCCAAGACCAGATAGAAATGTTCACCATAAAGTATTGAAATGATAATGTTTAGTGTGCAGGGTCTGTATTTTAACTTTTCCCAAATGAAAAGGTAAAAACATGACCTCTCCTCTGTGTCCAGTCTGAATGAGAGCCTGCTGCTGGAGCAGAGGAAGCTCATGGCTGACCACGAGAAGCTGAAGATGGAGGAGCAGGAGAAAGATCTGAAGCTGCAGCAGCTCGTGTGAGTACCTTCTCGTGTGGTTACTGGGATTTCTTGTAAGGGCAAATGTTACACTCAGGACGCTGCGCTCGTCTAGTGAGCGTCGTTTGGCACTGCCGTCTGTGCAAGCACGGCAATCCAGACTATTCTCATTTGTAGTTCCACGTTGGTGGAACGAACTGCCTAGTACTACCAGAGCAGGGGCGTCCCTCTCTACCTTCAAGAAGCTTTTGAAGACCCAACTCTTCAGAGAGCACCTCCCTTCCTAACTGGCACCTGACTAGCGCTTAACTTGCACCTCAGCAGTTACATTCCTGCACTTCTTTTTCCTTTTTTCTAGGTCGTTGTTTTCTAATTCTCATGTAAAGTAGTATTTATTGTTACACCATGCTTTTTATTGCTCTTAGCTTGACTGTTCTCTCCCTTGTACGTCGCTTTGGACAAAAGCGTCTGCTAAATGACTAAATGTAAAATTTCGTCTTGGGGATGTGTGACGATGTGATCGTCCCTACGGTTGAATATGCTCTCTGACTGCCATGCCATTGAGCCGGGCTCTTTGGTGTGGCGGTCAGAGCCTATGTTTGGCACCCCGTAGACCCGGGTTCGAGTCCGGGTGGGGTGACCACGCTCTCCCTTCGCTACAGGATGGTTGAATGGTTGATGGCTGAAAGAAAGGTGTAATGGTTAAAGGATTTGAGAATATTTGTATGTGTGCCTGTATCTGATATCCATACCAAATGTATGTCTGTTTGACTTGTTCTTGTTCGTTGTTTTATGGATAACGTGTAGATAGCCGATAGGATAACGTGTAGATAGGATAGGGTGTAGATAGTAGATAGGATAGGGTGTAGATAGGATAGCGTGTAGATAGTAGATAGCATAGCGTGTAGATAGGATAGGGTGTAGATGATAGATAGGATAACATGTAGATGATAGATAGGATAGCGTGTAGATGATAGATAGGATAACATGTAGATAGGAGAGTGTGTAGATGATAGATAGGATAGCGTGTAGATGATAGATAGGATAACATGTAGATGATAGATAGGATAGCGTGTAGATGATAGATAGGATAACGTGTAGATGATAGATAGGATAGCGTGTAGATGATAGATAGGATAGCGTGTAGTTGATAGATAGGATAGCGTGTAGATGATAGATAGGATAACATGTAGATAGGATAGGGTGTAGATGATGGGTAGAATAACATGTAGATAGTAGATAGGATGAGGTGCATATGGTACTCATGTTATTATTCTTTTCTCTATCAGCATGATCAATGAGAAGCAGGAGGTGGCCAGGCAGGACCTGAAGGGTCTGGAGGAGACTGTGGTGAGTGCTGGGCCACAGTTTCAATCCACATAGATTTCCCTGTTCTAGAAGGTGTCTCTCAGGCCTGTTCTAGAAGCAGTCTCTCAGGCATGTTCTAGAAGCTGTATCTCAGGCCTGTTCTGGAATCTGTCTCTCAGGCATGTTCTAGAAGCTGTATCTCAGGCCTGTTCTAGAAGCTGTATTTCAGGCCTGTTCTGGAAGCTGTATCTCAGGCATGTTCTAGAAGCTGTATCTCAGGCCTGTTCTAGAAGCTGTATCTCAGGCCTGTTCTAGAAGCTGTATCTCAGGCCTATTCTAGAAGCTGTATCTCAGGCCGGTTCTAGAAGCTGTCTCAGGCCTGTTCTAGAAGCTATCTCTCAGGCCTGTTCTAGAAGCTGTCTCTCAGTCAGGCCTGTTCTAGAAGCTGTATGTCTCTCAGGCATGTTCTAGAAGCTGTATGTCTCTCAGGCCTGTTCTAGAAGCTGTCTCTCAGGCCTGTTCTGGAAGCTGTCTCTCAGGCCTGTTCTAGAAGCTGTCTCTCAGGCCTGTTCTAGAAGCTGTCTCTCAGGCATGTTCTAGAAGCTGTATCTCAGGCCTGTTCTAGAAGCTGTCTCTCAGGCCTGTTCTAGAAGCTGTCTCTCAGGCCAAATGTCTTGTTTCCCTAATCTAGAAGCTGTCTCTCTCAGGCCGAATAAAATTGCCCAATAATATGTCACATCCAGACACACATAAAAACACATCATAGATGCTATACATTGAAAGTCAAACACAGTGAAATGAACACTAAATACTCACCAGACTGCCTTTCAAACACAGTGAAATGAACAGTATATACTCACCAGACCGCCTCTGTCTCTGGGTTGTTGTGTAATGAACAGTACATACTCACCAGACCGCCTCTGTCTCTGGGTTGTTGTGTAATGAACAGTAAATACTCACCAGACCGCCTCTGTCTCTGGGTTGTTGTGTAATGAACAGTATATACTCACCAGACCGCCTCTGTCTCTGGGTTGTTGTGTAATGAACAGTAAATACTCACCAGACTGCCTCTGTCTCTGGGTTGTTGTGTAATGAACAGTATATACTCACCAGACCGCCTCTGTCTCTGGGTTGTTGTGTAATGAACAGTAAATACTCACCAGACTGCCTCTGTCTCTGGGTTGTTGTGTCTTATTTGCCTCCTCAGGCCAAAGAGCTGCAGACGCTGCATAACCTGCGCAAGCTCTTCGTTCAGGACCTGACAATGCGCGTGAAGAAGGTAGGCCTACCTCCTGAGTCGTAGCCATCTTTATTCTGCTCTTCACTAATCTACTGTGGCCATCTTTATTCTGCTCTGCACTAGTCTACTGTGTATGTTTAACGTTTTATATTCACCCTGTTGAGATTTATAGATGAGCTACGTCGCTGCCAACCACTATTCTTAAGAAATAGAGAGTTACAGCTAACATAACAGGGCAGTGGTGTCACTGTGGATAGCTGTTGGTGCAGCGGTGTGTAAGATTGGTGTGTGTGTGTGTTTTATTTGTCTCATACAGAGTGCAGAAATGGACTGTGAGGATGGAGGAGGCAATGCTGCACAGAAACAGAAGATCTCCTTCCTGGAGAACAACCTAGAACAGCTCACTAAAGTTCACAAGCAGGTACAGATGAAACCGCTCACTAAAGTTCACAAGCAGGTACAGATGAAACCGCTCACTAAAGTTCACAAGCAGGTAAAACAGCTCACTAAAGTTCACAAGCAGGTACAGCTTAAACAGCTCACTAAAGTTCACAAGCAGGTACAGATGAACCTGGTCTCTCTTGGGGTTAGGAGAATTCAGCAGTGAGGTTGGAGTAAACTAGTTCAGTGTCCAGTCCAGTCTAGTCCTGGTCAGTAGTGCCGGTCTTTAATAGGCCTCACATTTGTTTTGTTACTGGTGAGTGTACATCACCTGCATTCACCTGTGCCTTACCTGTATCTCACCTGTCCCTCACCTGTAGCTGGTGCGTGATAACGCAGACCTGCGCTGTGAGCTGCCCAAGCTGGAGAAGCGTCTGCGGGCCACGGCCGAGCGGGTCAAGGCCCTGGAGAACGCTCTGAAGGAGGCCAAGGAGAACGCCATCCGCGACCGCAAGCGCTACCAGCTGGAGGTGGACCGCATCAAGGAGCACGTCAGGGCCAAGAACATGGCCAGGAGAGGACACTCGGCTCAGATCGGTGAGTTACACACACATACAATCTCTCTCTCTCGCTCTCTCTCTTCCTCTCTCTCTCTATCTTTCACTCACTGACACACACGTACACACACACACACACACACACACACACACACACATACACACACACATACACACATACACATACACACATACACACACACACATACAGACACACACATACACACACACACACACACACACACACACACACACACACACACACACGCATGCATACACACACACTGTGAGGTGCCCTGACCCTCTGTTCAGACTCTCTGCTGGGCGATCATGTCTCTTAGTGATCCAGTATAGTAGAATGTTGAATTTATTTAATTTGGTGTGTTGTTTCATTTGGAGATCCTGGGATGGCATTTCTAATATGTTAATATGATATTAATTAGATTCTGTCTTGCAGCAAAAGTATTCTCTATATAGAATGTTAATAATGTTAATGATGTTAATAATGTGAGTAATGTTAATAATGTGAATAATGTTAAATAATGTTATTAATGTTAAATAATGTGAATAATGTTATTAATATTCTGTTTTTTTAGCCAAACCCATCAGGGCGGGTCACCACCACTCCCCCACCCCCCTCTCCATCAGGGGCGGCGGAACCGTGTACCACTACACCCACAGCAACTGAGCCCCACAGTACGTATATTATATTTACATTAAGCCACACAGTACGTATATCACATTTACATTAAACCACACAGTATGTATATCACATTTACATTAAGCCAAACAAGATGTATATTATATTTACATTAAGCCACACAGTATGTATATCACATTTACATTAAGGCTTAAGCCACACAGTATGTATATATCACATTTACATTAAGCCACACAAGATATATATTATATTTACATTAAGCCACACAAGATGTATATTATATTTACATCAAGCCGCACAGTACGTATATTATATTTACATTAAGCCAAACAAGATGTATATTATACTTACATTAAGCCGCACAGTACGTATATTATATTTACATTAAGCCAAACAAGATGTATATTATACTTATATTAAGCCACACAGTACGTATATTATATTTACATTAAGCCAAACAAGATGTATATTATATTTACATTAAGCCACACAGTACGTATATCACATTAAGCCCCACAGTATGTATATTATATTTACATTAAGCCCCACAGTATGTATATTATATTTACATTAAGCCACACAAGATGTATATCACATTCACATTAAGCCACACAGTACGTATATCACATTTACATTAAGCCCCACAGTACGTATATCACATTTACTTTAAGCCACACAGTATGTATATATCACATTTACATTAAGCCGCACAGTATCACATTTACATTAAGCCCCACAGTACATATATTATATTTACACAAGATGTATTTCATATTTACATTACAGTCATGTGAACCACTAGACCCACAACAGCAACTGAGCCTCGCTGTCTATACAGTATATTTACATTACAGCACACAGTGCATATATTAAACTTGCATTTCAGCCATATGTAGCACTATTCCCCCAACAGTCACTGAAGGCTATATAGCCTGTGGTTAAAATATCCTCCTTTGGTAAAAAAAAAAAAAAATCCCTGTCAATTTTGCTGCAGAAGTTTTCTCATTTGGCCTCTAGAGGGCGATCAAACTCTTTGCTCAGCCACTAAACAGTATTTACTACCACCGCAACCAAAAACTGTATGTGTAAGCAGTATAGATTAATCTGAATGTGGAAACTGTATAAATTAAGCTGAATGTGGAAACTGTATAAATTAAACCGAATGTGTAAACAGTCTAAATTTAAGTCTCTCCCCCCCTCTCCCCTTCTGTTCCTCCACTGCAGTGAGATTCCTGATGTAAGCATGCCCAGACCCCCCCACACCTCTACCCCCCCCCCCCCCCTCTCAGCGCTGTGCTTCAGCCCCCTCCCCACCTCCACACCCCCACACAGACATCCTCCACACAGACATCCTCAGCCGCTTCCACAGAGGAAGAGGAAGAGTCTTCGCATTCTCACCCACCAATCAGAGGAAGAGGAAGAGCCCTCGCATTCTCACCCACCACACAGTACGAACACAATGGACACGCAGCCACTCTTCATACAAAATGATGTAAACATTTAGAAGAACTTGGACATGTTCAGCGTCTCTTCCTCTATGGGTAATTATGTAGTGTAGTGTAGTGTAGTGTAGTGTAGCGTAGTGTAGCGTAGTGTAGCGTAGCATAGCGTAGTGTAGTGTAGAAAGCAGGCTCTTCCTGCTAGCAGAAGACTCTGGTGTAGGATGGGGTGCGTGTGTCTGGTCTGTTGCCTCATCCTGCCCAGCGTCTCCTAGGAAACGGGTCTGTATGACCCAGGCCAGTAGTCATGAGGCGTGTACAAAGAGAGACATGATGATCTGCGTCTGGCGTTGTGGAACTCAGGACGACTAAAGACGTGAGCGAGAAAGGGAAGGCCAAGACTTGAAGTCAAGTCCGTTTCCTCATTCAGGCTTTAGGGGCACCAGCTTTACATCAGAAATTTGATTCATTGTTTTTGAATCGCAAGAAATGAATAGCTAACAGCTCAGCAGCATACACATCCCCGATCAGTTACATTTGTACTGAAGTCATGTAAGATACAATAGCAGACCATTATAAATCCTGTCAGACCTTTAAAGCCTGTCAAACATTTCTGTAATGGATTAGAAGCAGCTATATATATAAACACAAGACACAACATTAGCAGTTAGCATCTGATTTCATACTTAGCGCTAACCAGAAGAGCCTGCGTGTACCCCATACCCTTATCATGTGTAGTATCATGTGTACTCAGAAGGCATACTGTCTGTAAATACTCAGATTATCCCCCATTATAATGAAGGTTTAGCCCTGACATGACGGCCCAATGGAGTACGTATCAGGAGTGTAGACTCCTCCTCTGTAATGTATTTCACTCTAACTCATGTTGCCTGTCGTTATTTTGCACTGTAACTAAGATATTCACTTATCAAAATGACTATGAGTGTACTATTATGTTGTTTTTGTTTTGTTTTGTTTTGTATATTTGGTTTCCACTTACTCTGTTGATTTCAATTGTATTCTTATTTATTAATCTAAACTTGCAGATGTTATGGTAAATCACGGGGCATGTAGGCACACAGGGATGGGCCTCTAGATAAGGGTTTGCTGTTGTTCTGGACTACAGTGCAGTTTGAATGGGGAGTCGCCCTTTCCACTGGAGTTCTAACCCAGGACCACTCAGAACCTTTCAGTGGGAACCCTGCCACTGTTGTCAAAGAGTCTCGTCAAACAAATGGAATGTACGTAATCACATATCTAAAATTTAATTTATTTGCTTCGTCACTGAACTCCGTTAAAGAGCACCCCTAATGATTCTATTGTTCTATAGTTCTAAGGAATCAGGGTCAGCATATTTTGTTAGAGGTGGAACCCTTGCCAGATGTAGTGTATGCCTTGTGTGTGTCATCAGCTCACTTGACTCAGTGTACCAGCTGTGGGCCAGACCTGTGCCAGACGTGGGCCAGACCTGTGCCAGACCTGTGTCAGACCTGTGCCAGACCTGTGTCAGACCTGTGCCAGACCTGTGTCAGACCTGTGTCAGACATGTGCCAGACGTGGGCCAGACCTGTGCCACACCTGGGCCGTGTCATGGCCAGACCCATTCCTAAGGTTAGCTGCTATGACTGGCTTTTCCAAAAAGGCGCTCAATGATTGGATGTTGGAACTAGAAGGGCACTTGTGGAGTGCAGACCTCTGCCAAGGCCAGTTGTCCACTCTTGCCAAAAAATGTCAAAGGAAGTGAAAAAAAAAGTCCTGGTTCCGCCCCCTTGGTTGGGATCCACTCCAAAATGTAATGTTTTTTTTTTCCTCTACCCATGATGCACCTCTCCACCAAGTTTCATGAAAATCGGGCCTGGAAGCGTCGTCTCTAATTCTGCTGACAAACAGACAGACAGACAGACAAAACAAACAAACGGTAATGAAAACATCCCCTCCTTGGCGGAGCTGGTAAATGATTGTCCTGCATTGGAAATGTGTCGGCTGTGTTTCTTCTGACTGCTGCGGAGACGCTGATCATCCAATCAGACAGTCCTGCAGCACAGAGACAGAGGCACACGTCCTTCATACGCAATGCAGGGGGTGGATGTCCACAACACCACTGGTGGTCAAAGCTGTGGCCATGTACAGGACAGGCAACGCCAAAAAAAAAAAATAATGATGTTAATATTTGTGGTCATTGTTTTCATGCTTTTGACAACCAGAAAGTGGCCCAGCATAATTAGTGTCGAAATCGGAGAATTCAAAAAAAAAATCGGTTTTATGTTGAACCAAACCACAGTGCCTTTATTCAGGATCAGCAAAGAGGCTCCCTCTCTCTCTTTCTCACTGGATATAGATTGATTTGGTTATCAAAGGTTCTGATTGACTTACTTATCAAAGTAGAACTTAAGAACTTAAAAAAAAATTTCATTCCTCAAATGTTTTAAGTGATGGCTTAGTTTAGAGACATGCCGCTTATCTCTCAGTATCGGTCTTTCTAAGTCACTGTGCTATGCCTCCTTGTGCAGTGTACTGCCTACATATGAAACTGCCACTTTATGCTCTCTGTTTGTGTCCTAATTTATTAATACTGCACGAGCCCCAGGGGTAACCCCAGGGGTAACACTGGAGAACCCCTCCCCTACCACCCTGAATATCTACATGACACAATCTGAATGTCCATAGTCCCAGCAGCATTGGTTCAGTCTGAGAACGCCCTCTCAGTCACCACACCCTGCCTAGTCCACCTGCCATCTCCCCCTCTCTCCCTCCCTCCCGCTCTCTCTCTCCCCCTCTCTCTCTCTCTTTCCCTCTCCCGCTCTCTCCCTCTCTCTCTCTCCCCCTCTCTCTCTTGTTCCCTCTCTCTCCCCCTCTCTCTCTCTCCTTCCCTCCCTCTCTCTCCCTCCCTCTCTCTCTCTCTCCCCCTCTCGTTCTCTCCCTCTCTCTCTCTCTCTCCCTCTCCCTCCCTCTCTCTCTCTCTCCCTCTCTCTCTCTAGTAGTGCTGCCCCCCTGTCTGCTGGTGTCCTGTGCTTCACAGACGTGTGCTTTAGTTGTCTCCATGCTCGTGCTTCCTGTATGTACTGTAACCTACTGCACCAAGACAGTGACACAGCTTGGGACCGGAAGAGTGTCTCCCCTCACTGCAGGCTTGGATGTTAAGATGCGATACGCTGCGACGCGATGCGCTGCGATGCGATGGCTTAGAGTGTGCAGCTAGAGGAAGCAGTGGGTCAGACTGATGCTGATTGCATGGTGTTGATTCATTTTAAATGTTCAAATGTAACCAAATAAAAAATGACATATTTACCTTTAAGTGTTGTTGTTGTTGTTGTTGTTGTTGTTGTTGTGTTTGGGGTACCGGTTTACATGCTACTAACCTTCACATAATGTTTAAGTTTCATTTCTTCAATGTGTTTCAAAGGACTTTTGAAGAACTATAACATAAATACATAGAAATGTATTTTGAAGAACTATAACATAAATATATAGAAATATATTTTGAAGAACTATAACATAAACTGATTCATTTGAATGAAGTTAATTCTAAGCCGCAGGCTAGAAAGTGTAACAGAAGCAAACAGAAATGTCCAGATGACACAAATACATAAAGGACACACATGTAGAATCCCACCCCACCCCACCCCCCCGCCCGTGACCCTGGCCGCTCCGTTCCATCCATCACCCCCCCCACCCCCTGTTCCAATGCACCTGCTCTCCCCAAGGCTAAATTAGCATCAGTGCATAGCGTAGCGTTCATACTTCTGTGCTCTAAACTGAGAGATGTCCTTCCTCCCCATCGGAGCCTTTTGTCTCTTCTGCTATGGCTGAAAGACCACAGGCATCCTCTCTGTTCTCTGTTCACTGACAGAGAGAGAGAGAGAGAGAGAGAGAGAGAGAGAGAGAGAGAGGCGGCTTTCGTTCAGGTTTAGAGAACTCAGAGGTCAAACGTAGTTAGGCCTCTGCTTTGCCCCCCCCCCCCCCTCCCCCTTTCACAAGGTGTTTATTTAGCTGCGCATCCCAGTTTGTTTGAGTTGGCCTCACACAGGAACTCTTTTCATTCTGAAGCCTTTATATGTGCTTTCTGACCGTGAGGGGGGATCCTGAGTTCAGTCCTTTCACGCTGGACTCTCCTCTCTGAGCTCCGGCGGTGTTGAGCGTCGCTCCTCAGTCCTGCTGTAGTTCCACGTTGGCGGAACGAACTGCCTAGTACCCACCTGCCAGTGGGGGGCGACAGTGGTACAGTAGGTAGAGAAGTCGTTTAGTAATCAGAAGGTTGCTAGTTCGATTCCCTGTCGAAGCGTCCTTGAGCAAGACACTGAACCCCTAATTGCTCCTGATGTGCAGTGTGCCATCAGGGTAAATGTAAAATGTTTATACATTGTAAGTCGCACATATGTAAGTCGCTTTGGATAAAAGCGTCTGCTAAATGACTAAATGTAAATGTAGTACTACCAGAGCAGGGGCGTCCCTCTCTACCTTCAAGAAACTTTTGAAGACCCAACTCTTCAGAGAGGACCTCCCTTCCTAATTGGTGACCTGACTAGCGCTTAACCTGCACTTCTTTTTCCTTTCTAGGTCGTTGTTTTTCTAATTCTCATGTAAAGTAGTATTTATTGTTACACCATGTTTTTTATTGCTCTTAGCTTGACTGTTCTCTCCCTTGTACGTCGCTTTGGACAAAAGCGTCTGCTAAATGACTAAATGTAAATGTAATGTAATGCCGTCATGCTTCACTGCTGTGCCTGAAGAGGTCATCCTGTCACTGGCCTCTTGGGATAAACATGCGTCTCGCTGAACAACACGAGGAAAAACGACATGCTTCTACAAGGTAGCTTAGCAACTTCCACCAGCTTCAACCCCCTTAGTCAGTCTCACGGAAATGACAGTGAGACCCTGACTCCATCTCATTTCCTGTCTCTCTTCAATGTCCTATCTCATTAAAGGCAAAAAGCCCAAAAACAAATCTTAAAAAAACTAAAGAATGAGAGATTCATAACTCAAGGTTCACAAACACTGATTAGGGTAATCAGTGTTTGTGAACCTTGAGTTATGAATCTCTCATTCTTTAAGATTTGTTTTTGGGCTTTCTGCCTTTAATGAGATAGGACAGTGAAGATTTGGACAGGAAATGAGATGGAGATAAGAGGTGGGGAGTGGGATCAGGAAATGACAGCGGGTCGGATTCGAACCCGTGTCCCCGTGGGTGTTCAAGCCTGTATATGATCGGGGCTACTGCTTGCGCCACAGTGCCCCCCCCATGAATCTCTCATTCTGATGTACAGCACTCATAACTGTCATAACTCATACGGCAGAGGTCAGGGGTCACGCTGCAGACAGCGCTCCAGTGTGAGTAAGGGAAGTGTCTGTGTTGGAGAACCGAAAACAAACTCTCCATTGTTCCTGAAGGAATATTCTCCATCTGCAGAGGTAATTTAGGTTCATGCGTAATGCATGGTGTACGGTGCATGGTGCTTATTCTGCTGCATATATGTTGCACTCTTTGGATTCCTTGTGGAATTAGATTATACCTTGGGTGTGTGTGTGTGTGTGTCTATGCTTTCAGCTGATTTGTTTTCAGTGTGTAGCCGTATACTAAGATCTCCTTCCTGAACAACGCTGTTTTGTAAAATAAACTCCCTGAAGTTAACAGCCTGCAGCGCACGTCTCGTAACTAGGTCAGAAGCATTCCTCCACTGCCTCCTGTGGTATTCCTACATACGTGCAGACTTTGGAGTGGATCCTGTGATATTCCTAAATAAGTGCAGACATTGGAGTGCCTCCTGTGGTATTCCTAAATAAGTGCAGACATTGGAGTGCCTCCTGTGATATTCCTAAATAAGTGCAGACATTGGAGTGCCTCCTGTGATATTCCTAAATAAGTGCAGACATAGGAGTGGATCCTGTGGTATTCCTACATAAGTGCAGACATTGGAGTGCCTCCTGTGGTATTCCTACATAAGTGCAGACATTGGAGTGCCTCCTGTGGTATTCCTACATAAGTGCAGACATAGGAGTGGATCCTGTGATATTCCTAAAAGAGTGCAGACATTGAAGTGGATCCTGTGATATTCCTACATAAATGCAGACATTGGAGTGCCTCCTGTGATATTCCTAAATAAGTGCAGACATTGGAGTGGATCCTGTGATATTCCTACATAAGTGCAGACTTTGGAGTGGATCCTGTGATATTCCTACATAAGTGCAGACATTGGAGTGGATCCAGCCAAAATGACACTCAGATGTGAAGCAGAGGCGTGGGAAGGTTACTTTTGAAATGGAATAGGTTACAGATAACTAGTTAGCCTTTTCCAAAACAAAGACTGCATATGTAACCCCTTTTTAATCACCAACATTCTGATTAATGGCTGTAATTTAATGACATATTTTTTCTCTGTAACTGTAATCGAATGACATAACTCCATTATATGCACCTAATTACTCCCCTGATGCAGCCATGTTCATGAGGTCATATAAGGGTCAGATCTCAAAGGCAGCCATGTTCATGAGGTCATATAAGGGTCAGATCTCAAAGGCAGCCATGACCAAGCACATGAGGTCATAAGGACATATAAGGGCCAGAACTGTCTTAAAGGCAGCTATGATCTGTGGTGTTTGTTGGAGTGTGCGGTGAGATTATTTAAGGCTTGCATTAGAGTAGGCCTTATCGCTGGAGATGATCAGGAGATGATGTGTACGAGTGGTTTACTGGAGATGATTAGGAGATGATGTGTACGAGTGGTTTACTGGAGATGATTAGGAGGATGTGTACGAGTGGTTCACTGGAGATGATCAGGAGGATGTGTACGAGTGGTTTACTGGAGATGATTAGGAGATGTTGTACGAGTGGTTTACTGGAGATGATTAGATGTGTACGAGTGGTTTACTGGAGATGATTAGGAGGATGTGTACGAGTGGTTTACTGGAGATGATCTGGAGATGATTAGGAGATGTTGTACGAGTGGTTTACTGGAGATGATTAGGAGGATGTGTACGAGTGGTTTACTGGAGATGTTGTACGAGTGGTTTACTGGAGATGATCAGGAGATGATGTGTACGAGTGGTTCACTGGAGATGATTAGGAGATGTTGTACGAGTGGTTTACTGGAGATGATTAGGAGATGATGTGTACGAGTGGTTTACTGGAGATGATCAGGAGATGATGTGTACGAGTGGTTTACTGGAGATGATCAGGAGATGATGTTGTACGAGTGGTTTACTGGAGATGATTAGGAGATGTTGTACGAGTGGTTTACTGGAGATGATTAGGAGATGTTGTACGAGTGGTTCACTGGAGATGATTAGGAGATGTTGTACGAGTGGTTCACTGGAGATGATTAGGAGATGTTGTACGAGTGGTTCACTGGAGATGATTAGGAGATGTTGTACGAGTGGTTCACTGGAGATGATTAGGAGATGTTGTACGAGTGGTTCACTGGAGATGATTAGGAGATGTTGTACGAGTGGTTCACTGTAGATGATTAGGAGATGTTGTACGAGTGGTTTACTGGAGATGATTAGGAGATGATGTGTACGAGTGGTTCACTGGAGATGATTAGGAGATGTTGTACGAGTGGTTTACTGGAGATGATTAGGAGATGTTGTACGAGTGGTTTACTGGAGATGATCAGGAGATGATGTGTAC
Organism: Clupea harengus; assembly: GCF_900700415.2. Lineage (NCBI taxonomy): Eukaryota > Metazoa > Chordata > Actinopteri > Clupeiformes > Clupeidae > Clupea > Clupea harengus. The sequence goes on along the minus strand of NC_045172.1, from coordinate 24,005,057 downwards.
GAGTGGTTCACTGGAGATGATTAGGAGATGATGTTGTACGAGTGGTTTACTGGAGATGATTAGGAGATGTTGTACGAGTGGTTTACTGGAGATGATGAGGAGATGATGTGTACGAGTGGTTCACTGGAGATGATTAGGAGATGTTGTACGAGTGGTTTACTGGAGATGATTAGGAGATGTTGTACGAGTGGTTTACTGGAGATGATTAGGAGATGTTGTACGAGTGGTTTACTGGAGATGATCAGGAGATGATGTGTACGAGTGGTTCACTGGAGATGATTAGGAGATGATGTTGTACGAGTGGTTTACTGGAGATGATCAGGAGATGATGTACGAGTTGTTCTCCAGTAATGTACGGCACAGTCACATTCCTCCACTGAGTGTAAATCGCTGGAGCGCTCTGAGATGTTCTATTTTTAAAAGGAGAAAAAAAAAACTGCTCCCCGAAGCAACTGAAATGTGCCAAAAGACAAAAGAGATGTTACACCAAAAAAGTAAATCATACAACATTAATGCATCCAGTGGCTCACTGCAGGAGTAGCCCAATTTCCACTGGTGAACATCAAGTCTGAGTCTGTTTAGCGTGCAGACCTACACTTCACTTCACAGAGGACAAGTTTTAAAGAGCATATCAGAATAGCACAGATACAGAGCTAGAGAGGCGGCTCTGCCAATACCAACGGCATCGGCAGCATAGGTGGACAAAAGCACAAGCTCACCTTGTGCAGGTTATTAAGTAATCTGAGAGAATCATCTGACCCATGGCCATGCCAGCTATGAGACAGATTCATTCCAGCCTCACCTATGGACCACCTACACCTGGTGCCGCCCAGATTACAGATTACAGAGGACTCGGACCACCTACACCTGGTGCCGTCCAGATTACAGATTACAGATTACAGAGGACTCAGACCCTCTGACCTTTGTGCCGCTCAGATTACAGCGGACTCAAGGGTGGATCTGATCCTGGGTCAGCTAGTGGCTGAACACCTGAGCTGTGTCGTTTTAAAGGTTCTGTCCATTCAGACTGTTGTCTCAGTAGCAGCTAAATAACAGCAGGAGAATCTCCCCTCTCTCTCTCTCTGTGTGTCCCACCTCTCTCTGTCTTTCTCCCCCTCTCTCCTCCCTCTCTCTCTCTCTCCCCCTCTCTCTATCACCCTCTCTTATCTTTCTCTCTTAGCTAAGCGAGTCAGCACAAAGACAAGCCCTGTTTCAGTAGACTTACTCTCACTCTTTCGCTCTCTCTTTCTCTCCCTCCCCTCTCTCTCTCTCTCTCCCTCGCCCCTCTCTTATCTCTCCCTCCCTTCTCTCTCTCTCTCTCTCTCTCTCTCTCTCACTCACTCACTCTCTCTCTCTCTCTCCCTCTCCCTCTCTCTGGTCCCACTGGAGTTTCCAACAAATGAGAGAAGTGCTGCCAACTCCAGTGACCCCATCTCTGGCCCTCATGTAATGATGGCAGGGCAGGTGTAGGATATGCCCCCCGCCCCCCCTCTCTACAGCAGGGCAGGTGTAGGATATGCCCCCCCCCCCCGCCCCCTTTCTACAGCAGTGCAGGTGTAGGATATGCCCCCCTCCCCCCCTCTACAGCTGTGCAGGTGTAGGATATGCCCCCCGCCCCCCCTCTACAGCAGGGCAGGTGTAGGATGGGGGAAATCGACGGACAGCCTGTTCTCAAGAGGCAGTGTTAGTTAGCGAGTGACTGACAGTTAGCACACACCACCTACAGTGGCAATACATGGCAAAGGATATAGTTGTGATTACAGTAGACCCTAATGTTCAGGTGCTGTCCTCCACCCTCCCAAGAGAGAGACAAGAGACACACTACATTAGGAACTCAAGCCAACCAGAGAGAGACGAGAGACACACTACATTAGGAACTCAAGCCAACCAGAGAGAGACGAGAGACACACTACATTATAAACTCAGTCCACCCACACATTTTATTTGGATGGTCCCCTATAGACTATCTACAGATGCTCAGATTATAAACACATTTTATTTGGATGGTCCCCTATAGACTATCTACAGATGCTCAGATTATAAACACATTTTATTTGGATGGTCCCCTATAGACTATCTACAGATGCTCAGATTATAAACACATTTTATTTGGATGGTCCCCTATAGACTATCTACAGATGCACAGATTATAAACACACTTTATTTGGATGGTCCCCTATAGACTATCTACAGATGCTCAGATTATAAACACACTATCTGTTGAAACTCTGTTAACTGCAATTGATGGTTAAGGTTAGGGACTGGGTTTGGTCAAGGTGATGGTCCAGTGAACAGTTACAAAGACTGAACTTGAGTTTCAACAATCCATCTGTAAAGTCTCTGTAGGCGGACTATCCAAACAAACTGTTAGTGAGACAGCTGGTGAACTCTCACTCTGGAATGACTAACCTGTGGTTAGGGTGCAGCTTGTGGGAATGTTTTTGTATGAGTAAGAGAGGATTTACCAGATACCTGTTGAATTCATGTAAAGTTTAGATTTGGGTTACATTTTAGACGAAGGTTGAAAGGTGACGGCTGCAATTTGAAATAAGAGGGCGTAACCTCAGTTGACCCAAGGGAGAAAAGTGGGTGTGGTATTAGGTACAGTATCCCCTTCTGATTTGTGTGGGGTCAGATGAGGGGTCAACCAAACAGGGTAAAGGTGGGAGGTGTTAGGTAACCTTTAAATATGTTGGTGCGAGTGTATCTGGCAACTCATCTCTTCTTGGGGTTTAAAATCCTACAATAAACTCCTTTGAAGAACGCCGCATCCTGGTCGAATTGCTGATTGAGACATTGCATGGAATGCAATAAATGCAACAAGCTCTATGCAGCCAGAAGGTGTTCAGTGCTTTATTTAATGGCGTTAAGCAACAGGTGACCTGTGGTTAGGGTGCAGCTCTATGCAGCAGCAGGGTTTTTCCTGGGTCAAAATGGGTCTTCGGTGCTCAAAAAAAAAATTGCGCGCTATGCGCGCACAGTCTGTGTTACCATGTCACCTTATTAGCTTACATGTTACCATTTCATAAATAATGGAGGATATGCTTCAGGAAATCATTTTGCTTACACTTTAGATTCAAATAGATAGGCTAATAGATTGACAGTAGTCCAAGCCCCATGGTGCTATCATGTATGGTTCAAAGATTATCAAGGTTTACCTCTACATATGCAAACTACTGAAATGTATATCAATAAAATCTAGAACTAACCAGTGGTCAGAAATGTAACACACAAATTATGAAATTCAAGTTTATCTATTATTACTATTCATTTCTATTGTACAAACCTACATACCATTCTTTTTGTTTTTATTATTAAAACTGTCCACAAATATGTTTAATAGTGTGTTTAACTTCTATTGGCCCACCAATGGAGGCTGCGTTGGAAATCAAACTTTTGTCAGCATTTTGAGTGGACATTTCATTTGCATTTGTACAGGTGTATTCGTGCACGTCGGGCTGGCCCTCGCAGCGGAACGACAGTTTACAACCGCACCGGTATATTTATCAATGATAATATTAATATTATTATATTCGAGATGCAACACAAATCTATCCGCTCTCCTCCGAACGAGCTGAGCTTTCATTGATAAACCATTGCGGTTGTCTGCCTCTTCCGAGGCCCCGCGGTCTACTGGTACTTGTTCAAACGGGTAGACAAATCAAATAATAGCCTACACCTGTGTATGTCCTCAACATAGCAGATATTTTAATACATTGAAAGCCATGAATACTGAAAATAGAATGTTATGCTCAAAATCAGCGCCGACTGATGAAGTCAGGATGCATACGCAAGTTGACTGATTGGCAGCTGGCCGCTCTGTCCATTCGCGCACCTCACAGTTGCGTATTGTTCAGACAAGAAGACACGCTTATCAACTCGATTACTATTGATCAAAACATAACGAGGTTTCGGCTGTAGCCTATACTTGAAACATACTATTGAGACCATATTCGCTTACATGCATTGCACGCGTGATGAATTGCCAATCATTGAACAGAGGCTGCTCCTAGCTTGCCAGTTTAGAGAAGACGTTGGTTTGAATTTGAGCAAGCAGCTAGCTAGCAGTTACTGACATTATCTAGCTAGCTAGCAGTTGCCTACAATATCTTAAAAAAATACTTTGATAGTAGGCTTAGTATTTTATTTAAGCAGTGTGTTTGTGTACCTATATATCCTATGTGTGATGGTTAGAATATTAATGCCATATACAATAACTCACTTATGAGAGCTATCCAAAGACTGGTGGCTGCCTTAATGTACTGTATTTAGCAGTCAACCTCCCTTACTCTGTACGTTTAGATGCTTTACAGGTAGCTGTAAGCCATTAGATGCATGAGAAATAATTCATATCTATAAATAACAGCTCACCTTTATCTTTTTAACCAGATTTGTAAACAGGTCGCGATCAATATTTTGCAGTAGCTGCAATAGGCTACCTTGGTTAAATATCGAATTACGGTAGATGCATGCTAGCATTGCGCTAAATAATTAAGACAGCTAACATTAATTAGTGGTGTTAACATAAAGTCAGTTATTGTATATGGCATTAATATTATTCTAAAACACCTTCACTAGTTGTTTTAACCAGATTTGTAAGCAGGTTGAAAACAACCTTTTTGAAGTAAAGTCCCTTGGTTTAAAACAGCTAAAAGCTAGCTACATTAAGTTGCTTGCTCAAATCTCAAATCCAAACCAACGTCTTCTCTAAACTGGCAAGCTTGGAGCAGCCTCTGTTCAATGATTGGCTCAGGGGGTGGGAGGTGGGATGCGCCCTTGAAGTCGACGGTGAGGGCTCAAAACACTATTAAGCTGAATTGCGCCATGAATGACAGCTTTTTTTTTATTATTTTTTTTTATCGCAGACTTTTTTTTTTGCCTTTTTTTTGTTGTAGGCGCTCGGGAAAACGGCTTAGGCGCGCGCCCAAATTTTCTCTATGCAGGAAAAACCCTGAGCAGGTGTTCAGGTGTTCAGTGCTTTATTTAATGGTGTTATAAACAGGTGACCTGTGGTTAGGGTGCAGCGCTATGCAGCCAGCAGGTGTTCAGTGCTTTATTTAATGGCGTTAAGCAGCAGGTGTCTCAGCGCGGCTGGAAGTCGAAGACACAGAGAGAGACGTGTTGATTGGTCTTCATCTATGACCCGCTTACATCAACAGTAATCAACACTGAGGGAATTAGGGCCTCAGTTTACTCAGTGCAAATGCCTCATATGTGAAGGATTAAGTTAAACTCACACAATCCACTGTGATTTATGACCGCAACACTATCACCCGCAGTTCACCTGGAAATGCCTACGGCTGCAGGGGACTCGCAAATTGGCAGTTAAACAGCGTATGAGCACATGGGTGACTCCAAGGCTTGTAAAAGATAGATAGTTTAGGGGATATGACACATTCAAATAAACATGCATGACACTTATCTAACTTGAAAAGCCTGTGCGCTGTAGTGCATGTGGCGCTTGGGTAGATGTAGTGTGTGTGTGTGTGTGTGTGTGTGTGTTTGTGTGTGTGTGTGTGTGTGTGTGCCATGTGGCGCCTGGGTAGATGTGTACTTCAGATATCCCATTGCTGAAAAGGGCCAGAGACACATCCTAGAGTACTTTCTTTTTTTTTACCATTTATTGCTTTTGCATTAAGGTACACATTTCCTATATCAGGATAGCATATATTTGTATTGTGTTCACACACATTTAGTCACATATTCACGTCAACATAATGAAAAGAAAATGCTTACAGACAACATATTGCATTAAAACTAAGGCACATGGAGTAAATAATCTCTAAACTATAGGAATACACATTCAGCACTGCATAAGATAAAGATCTAAACTATAGAACTACACATTCAGCACTGCATAAGATAAAGATCTAAACTATAGGAATACACATTCAGCACTGCATAAGATAAAGATCTAAACTATAGGAATACACATTCAGCACTGCATAAGATAAAGATCTAAACTATAGGACTACACAGTCAGCACTGCATAAGATAAAGATCTAAACTATAGGACTACACATTCAGCACTGCATGAGATAAATATCTAAACTATAGGAATACACATTCAGCACTGCATAAGATAAAGATCTAAACTATAGGACTACAGATTCAGCACTGCGTAAGATAAAGATCTAAACTATAGAACTACACATTCAGCACTGCATAAGATAAAGATCTAAACTATAGAACTACACATTCAGCACTGCATAAGATAAAGATCTAAACTATAGGAATACACATTCAGCACTGCATAAGATAAAGATCTAAACTATAGGAATACACATTCAGCACTGCATAAGCTAAAGATCTAAACTATAGGCCTACAGATTCAGCACTGCATAAGATAAAGATCTAAACTATAGGACTACACATTCAGCACTGCATAAGATAAAGATCTAAACTATAGGCCTACAGATTCAGCACTGCATAAGATAAAGATCTGAACTATTGGACTACACATTCAGCACTGCATAAGATAAAGATCTGAACTATTGGACCACACATTCAGCACTGCATAAGATAAAGATCTAAATTATAAGAATACACATTCAGCACTGCATAAGATAAAGATCTGATGGCATCCCCTTCACTGGGTTTGCTCATGGCTGGCTCTTCACCTTGTTCTCTTCACACTCTCTTCTGAACACTGCTGTAGATCGCAGAGGGCTCCCCCTCTGGATGGTCAGGAGAACTGCAGGAAGACAAGAGCATAGCAGATGGCCTACTGCTGTAGATCGCAGAGGGCTCCCCCTCTGGCTGGTCACTAGAACTTTTTGCAGCAGCGTCTTTCTTGAAGTGGACGCTGGCGTAGTGGACGTCGTCCCCCTGAGCTCCTTCAGTCTCAGCAGTGGAGGGACCAGCAGCTCTGCTCTGGACAGACCTCTGGAAGTTAACGTCGGAGTACTGAACATCATCCTGGTCCTGAACATCATCCTGGTCCTCTGTGTCTCCTCCCTGTGGTCCCCCGCTGTTGGTTTTCTTATGTAATCTCAGCCAGTATATGAAACAGAGGAGACCCGCAACTCCACACACTGCCACTCGCACTAGAGTAACTATCACAGCACTATGGACCACTGGCATGACTTGGAGTCTGAAAGGTCGAGAGGGAAGATCCTCATGTCCTTTAACAGCACAGGTGTAGTTGCCTCCATCTTCATATCTGACTGGGTGGAGCTGCAGCTGGTGGTTGATGATCTGATTCTTCTCTACAGGACGTCCATCTTTACTCCAGATGAATGAAGGGCTGCTACTCAAAGTGCAGGTAGCGTTGCAGGTGAGGGTCACATGATCTCCCACCTTCACTGCTTCTCTATCAGAAGTGATGACTGTCTGGCACACGTTTAATTTCAACGGTGGAGAGGGACGATCCTCATGTCCTTTAACAGCACAGGTGTAGTTGCCCCCATCTTCATATCTGACTGGGTGGAGCTGCAGCTGGTGGTTGATGATCTGATTCTTCTCTACAGGACGTCCATCTTTACTCCAGATGAATGAAGAGCTGCTACTCACAGTGCAGGTGGTGTCGCAGGTGAGAGTCACATTTTCTCCCTCCTTCACTTCTGCTCCTTGTCCAGATGAAACAACCTTCAGGTCTGTAACTTCCACTGAGATTCCAGGTGTGCCTAACCATTTCTGAGTGGTACTGCTGGTCTCAATCCTACAGTAATACTGATACCGTCCATCTGTTTTGGTTAGTTTAGTCATCTGCAGAGAAATCCCACTGCTTTTATTTCCACAGTCCACTCTGACCCTGTCTTTGTTACTCTCCTCCTGGGAGAAATCAACAGGATCTTGGTTTGTCCAGGAAGCTTGGTTTGTCCAGTAAGCTTCTTCGACTGTAAGACGACTAGGGTAGGTGTAAGAGCAGGACATGTTGACGGAGGATCCTTCCAGAGCACAGATGTATGTAGGTGTGTAAGTGACCCTCCACTCTTCACCCACGCCCCCGGAGGTCATGATCAGCAGAAGGAAAAAAGAAGGTGACGTTTCTATCATTGTAAATCTAGTGAACTGTCTGCCCAGCGGAGGATGACTACACACGTAATGTGTGTGAGTCTCTGGCTAGAGAATACTCAAAGTGCTTGTTGCTCCCTCCTCTTATCCTTGACTGGGTGTCACATCACTAAGCACAAGCAGTTTTTTTGTGTACTTCTTGTTTTTGGTTGAACGGTAACACTGTACAAAACTCTTAGGTTGACCACATATCACACATAGAGTGTGAACTCTTTTCGCATGGGAAGCTCAAGAGCTCGAGAGGAAGAAAGATCTTTGTTTATAATTAGCTCTTTTTAAAGTTAGTCTTCATTAGTTTTTCCTCTTGTCCCCTGTTCGTTCATGCTGATGGTCTTCATTTCTGGTCAGCACAGAGGATGTGTCCAACGAACACCATCAGTACTGCTGAAGTGAGTTCTCTGCCATCAGAAATGCCATATTCCTTTAAGGGTGTGTATGTGTGTGTGCGTGTGTGTGTGTGTGTTTGTGTGTGTGTGTGCAATGTGGCGCTTGGGTAGATGTAGTGTGTGTGTGTGTGTGTGTGTGTGTGTGTGTGTGTGTGTGTGTGTGTGTGTGTGTGTGTAGTGTGTGTGTGTGTGTGTGTGCCATGTGGCGCTTGGGTAGTTGTGTACTTCACATATCACATTGCTGGAAAGGGAAGAGACACATCCTCAAGCACTTTCTTTTTTTTTACCATTTATTGCTTTTGCATTAAGGTACACATTTCCTATATCAGGTTAGCATATATTTGTATTGTGTTCACACACATTTAGTCACATATTCACGTCAACATAATGAAAAGAAAATGCTTACAGACAACATATTGCATTAAAACTAAGGCACATGGAGTAAATAATCTCTAAACTATAGGAATACACATTCAGCACTGCATAAGATAAAGATCTAAACTATAGAACTACACATTCAGCACTGCATAAGATAAAGATCTAAACTATAGGAATACACATTCAGCACTGCATAAGATAAAGATCTAAACTATAAGACTACACATTCAGCACTGCATAAGATAAAGATCTAAACTTTAGGAATACACATTCGGAGGGGAAACGGAGGGGCAGAAATATTCGTTTCTGTAAATACCCGGCTATGTGTAAATGTGGTCTAAAGTCTCTAAGATACAGATCTCCTAGTATATGCCTACAGCTGAATTTCTAATGAATTCAATGTAAATAATCATTTTAAGGCAATACTTAATTAACAGTATTATCATTAAAATATAAGAGAATATCAAGTCTAGATTTTGAAGATTCAAATGATGTGATAACACAATACAACTACTATGCCTACTTGGCCTTAGTTAAATCAACCACATATCCTCCATATGAATTGCTGTGCAATCTGATAACCAACATATTTAGCTAGACGGATAGTTTGAGAGTTGAAAGTAGTGCCAATGATAATAACAATTGCATTAATAGACAAGGATATGTAAACCAAACACATATTCATTCATTTTTTCTTGATTAATGTCATGCGTGGCCTGTCCTATAGTCCATTCTGCAATGCGTTTACTAGCTAGTTATCGATAGCTAGTATAACTTAGCTATGCTACCTCATAGTTAGCTAACGTTAGCTAGCTAAAAGTTTTGGAACTCATTTGCCAAGCCAAACGGGAGGTTTCAATCGAAAATGACTAGCTAGTTATCCAAGCTGACAACCTATACACTCGACTGCCCCTTTGAAGATAACTTAACGTTGGCTAATATATTCTAATAACTAGTTAACATTAGCTAATTATCATTGACAGTTACTAGCTAATTTAGCTTGGCATAAATGGCAGGGTTGTTTTGTGCGCTTTCTGGTGCCTCTTGTTGTGTTCTTCCCACCTATTTTGAAGCCACAAGGTTTCTCTCCGGTTTTTGCGGTGCATTGTGTTTTATTTTCTGTCAAGTTATAATTAAAGACTGTCCAGATATCTATTCTTATTTTTCTTCCAGTACCAATTGCTTGAACTTCAGCCATCATAACGTTTGTTAGGGCGTCACTTGCATGGCAACATTCAACCAATGATGTGCATACAAGTTTAGAAAAAAAAAACAATTGTGACTTAGTCAACCACCAACATTTTCGTCTCGTCTCGTCTCGTCAACGAAAGTTAAAATAGATTTAGTCATAGTTTTTATCTATAAAGATCCGTTTTCGTCACGTCTTAGTCAGGGGAAAAAGGTCGTTAACGAATACTTTTCGTCATAGTTTTCGTCAACGAAATTAACACTGCACTGCATAAGATAAAGATCTAAACTATAGGAATACACATTCAGCACTGCATAAGATAAAGACCTGAACTATAGGAATACAGATTCAGCACTGCATAAGATAAAGATCTAAACTATAGGACTACACATTTAGCACTGCATAAGATAAAGATCTAAACTATAGGAATACAGATTCAGCACTGCATAAGATAAAGATCTAAACTATAGGAATACAGATTCAGCACTGCATAAGATAAAGATCTAAACTATAGGAATACAGATTCAGCACTGCGTAAGATAAAGATCTAAACTATAGGAATACAGATTCAGCACTGCATAAGAAAAGATCTAAACTATAGAAATACAGATTCAGCACTGCATAAGATAAAGATCTAAACTATAGGAATACACATTCAGCACTGCATAAGATAAAGATCTAAACTATAGGCCTATAGATTCAGCACTGCATAAGATAAAGATCTAAACTATAAGACTACACATTCAGCACTGCGTAAGATACAGATCTGATGGCATCCCCTTCACTGTGTTTGCTCATGGCTGGCTCTTCACCTTGTTCTCTTCAGGGACCAGCAGCTCTGCTCTGGACAGACCTCTGGAAGTTAACGTCGGAGTACTGAACATCATCCTGATCCTCTTTGTCTCCTCCCTGTGGTCCCCCGCTGTTGGTCCTCTTATGTAATCTCAGCCAGTAGATGAAACAGAGGAGACCCGCAACTCCACACACTGCCACTCGCACTAGAGTAACTATCACAGGATTATGGACCACTGGCACGACCTGGAGCCTGAAAGGTCGAGGGGGAAGATCCTCATGTCCTTTAACAGCACAGGTGTAGTTGCCTCCATCTTCATATCTGACTGGATGGAGCTGCAGCTGGTGGTTGATGCTCTGATTCTTCTCTACAGGACGTCCATCTTTACTCCAGATGAATGAAGGGCTGCTACTCAAAGTGCAGGTAGCGTTGCAGGTGAGGGTCACATGATCTCCCACCTTCACTGCTTCTCTATCAGAAGTGATGACTGTCTGGCACACGTTTAATTTCAACGGTGGAGAGGGACGATCCTCATGTCCTTTAACAGCACAGGTGTAGTTGCCCCCATCTTCATATCTGACTGGGTGGAGCTGCAGCTGGTGGTAGATGATCTGATTCTTCTCTACAGGACGTCCATCTTTACTCCAGATGAATGAAGAGCTGCTACTCACAGTGCAGGTGGTGTCGCAGGTGAGAGTCACATTTTCTCCCTCCTTCACTTCTGCTCCTTGTCCAGATGAAACAACCTTCAGGTCTGTAACTTTCACTGAGATTCCAGGTCTGCCTATCCATTTCTGAGTGTTATTGATGGTCGTAATCCTACAGTAATACTGATACCGTCCATCTGTTTTGGTTAGTTTAGTCATCTGCAGAGAAATCCCACTGCTTTTATTTCCACAGTCCACTCTGACCCTGTCTTTGTTACTCTCCTCCTGGGAGAAATCAACAGGATCTTGGTTTGTCCAGGTAGCTTGGTTTGTCCAGAAAGCTTGAT
>NC_045172.1:23983301-23990801 GCF_900700415.2 Clupea harengus | reverse complement strand
TGAAAGGTCGAGAGGGAAGATCCTCATGTCCTTTAACAGCACATGTATAGTTGCCTCCATCTTCATATCTGACTGGGTGGAGCTGCAGCTGGTGGTTGATGCTCTGATTCTTCTCTACAGGACGTCCATCTTTACTCCAGATGAATGGAGGGCTGCTACTCATAGTGCAGGTGGCGTTGCAGGTGAGGGTCACATGATCTCCTTCCTTCACTGCTGCTCCTTGTCCAGATGAAACAACCTTCAGGTCTGTAACTTTCACTGAGATTCCAGGTTTGCCTATCCATTTCTGAGTGGTATTGCCGGTCTCAATCCTACAGTAATACTGATACTGTCCATCTGTTTTGGTTAGTTTAGTCATCTGCAGAGAACACCCGCTGCTTTTATCTCCGCAGTCCACTCTGAACCTGTGATTGTAACTCTCATTCTTGGAGAAATCAACAGGATCAGTAGAGTCTTGGTTGATCCAGAAAGCTTCTTTGACTGTAAGACCAGTAGGGTAGGTGTAAGAGCAGGACATGTTGACTGAGGATCCTTCCAGAGCACAGATGTATGTACGTGTGTAAGTGACACTCCACGGTGCACCCAAGCCCCCGGAGGTCACGATCAGCAGAAGGAAAAAAGAAGGTGACGTTTCTATCATCGTAAATCCAGTGAACTGTCTGCCCAGAGGAGGATGACTACACACGTAATGTGTGTGAGTCTCTGGCTGGAGAATACTCAAAGTGCTTGTTGCTCTCTCCTCTTATCCTTGACTGGGTGTCACGTCACTTAGCACAAGCAGTTTTTTTGTGTACTTCTTGTTTTTGTGTACTTCTTGTTTTTGGTTAAACAGTTGCACTGAACAAAACTCTTAGGTTGACCACATAACACAGATAAAGAGTTTGAACTATTTTCTCATTGGTAGCTGACCACACATATAGAGTGTGAACTCTTTTCGCATGGGAAGCTCAAGAGCTCGAGAGGAAGAAAGATCTTTGTTTATATTTAGCTCTTTTTAAAGTTAGTCTTCATTAGTTTTTCCTCCTGTCCCCTGTTCGTTCATGATGATGGTCTTCATTTCTGGTCAGCACAGAGGATGTGTTCAACAAACACCACCAGTACTGCTGAAGTGAGTTCTTTGCCATCAGAAATGTCACATTCCTTTAAGGGTGTGTGTGTGTGTGTGTGTGTGTGTGTGTGTCTGTGTCTCTCTCTCTGTGTGTGTGTGTGTGTGTGTGTGTGTGTGTGTTTGTGTGCACTGTGGTGCATGTGGCGCTTGGGTAGATGTGTACTTCAGATATCCCATTGCTGAAAAGGGCCAGAGACACATAGAGTACTTTCTTTTTTTTTTTTTACCATTTATTGCTTTTGCATTAAGGTACACATTTCCTATATCAGGATAGCATATATTTGTATTGTGTTCACACACATTTAGTCACATATTCACGTCAACATAATGAAAAGGCTTTGTACTTCTTCTTCGTGGAGAAATCATCAGCCTCAGTAGAGTCTTGGTTGATCCAGAAAGCTTCTTCGACTTTAAGATGACTGGGGTAGGTGTAAGAGCAAGACATGTTAACTGAGGATCCTTCCAGAGCACAGATGTCTGTACGTGGGTAAGTGACACTCCACTCTTCACCCACGCCCCCGGAGGTCATGATCAGCAGAAGGAAAAAAGAGGGTGAAGTTTCTATCATCGTAAATCCAGTGAACTGTCTGCCCAGATGATGATCTGAGAGTCTCTGGCTAGAGAATACTCAAAGTACTTGTTGCTCTCTCCTTTTATCCTTGACTGCACATCAAGTCACTAAGCACAAGCAGTAAGAAAAGTTTTTTGTGTACTTCTTGTTTTTGGTTGAACAGTAGCACTGAATAAAACTCACAGACCACACATATAGAGTGTGAACTCTTTTCTCATGGGAAGCTCATGAGCTCGAGAGGAAGAAAGATCTTTGTTTATAATTAGCTCTTTTTAAAGTTAGTACTGCTGAAGTGAGTTCTCTGCCATCAGAAATGCCATATTCCTTTAAGTGTGTGTCTGTGTGTGTACGTGCATGTGTGTGTGCGTGTGTGCGTGTCAGTGTTAATTTCGTTGACGAAAACTATGACGAAAAATATGTGTTAACGACCTTTTTCCCATGACTAAGACTTGACGAAAACGGATCTTTGAAAATAAAAACTGTGACTAAATCTATTTTAACTTTCGTTGACGAGACGAGACGAAAATGTTGGTGGTTGACTAAGTCACAATTGGTTTTTTTTTCTAAACTTGTATGCACATCATTGGTTGAATGTTGCTCGGTCCTGTATCCCTCCTCCACTCCCTGAGATGGCCAGACATGCAAGTGACGCCCTAACAGACGTTATGATGGCTCAAGTTCAAGCACTAGGTACTGGAAGAAAAAGAAGAATAGATATCTAGACAGTCTTTAATTATAACTTGACAGAAAATAAAACACAATGCACCGCAATAACGGGAGAGAAACCTTGTGGCTTCAAAATATGTGGGAAGAAAAGAACACAACAAGAGGCACCTGAAAGCGCACAAGACAACCCTGCCATTTATGCCAAGGTAAATTAGCTAGTAACTGTCAATGGTAATTAGCTAATTTTAACTAGTTATTAGAGTATATTAGCCAACGTTAAGTTAACTTCAAAGGGGCAGTCGAGTGTATAGGTTGTGTCAGCTTGGATAACTAGCTAGTAATTTTCGATTGAAACCTCCCGTTTGGCTTGGCAAATGAGTTCCAAAACGTTTAGCTAGCTAACGTTAGCTAACTATGAGGTAGCATAGCTAAGTTAAACTAGCTATCGATAGCTAGCTAAGTTATACTAGCAATAGCTAGCGCATTACAGAATGGACTATAGGACAGGCCACGCATGACATTAATCAAGAAAAAATAAATGAATATGTGATTGCTTTACATATCCTTGTGTATTTATGCAAGTGTTATTATCATTGGCACCACTTTCAACTCTCAAAACTATCCGTCTAGCTAAATCTGTTGGTTATCAGATTGCACAGCAATTCATATGGAGGATATGTGGTTGATTTAACTCTAAGGCCAGGTAGGCATAGTAGTTGTATTGTGTTATCACATCATTTGAATCTTCAAAATCTAGACTTGATATTCTCTTATATTTTAATGATAATACTGTTAATTAAGTGTTGCCTTAAAATTATTATTTACATTGAATTAATTGGAATTCAGTTGTAGGAGATCTGTATCTTAGAGATTAATTGCATCCACAATTTAAGTACCGCAAGCTTGACTATTATGCAGTTGTAGACACAACACAAGGGGTCCCTGGGCCTGAGAAGGGAAGGAAAGGAGTTTAATGTGGCTATAAGATGGACTTTTATATGTGACTAAAACTAGACTAAAATGTAATGAGACTTCGTCGACTAAAACTAGACTAAAATGTTCTGAGTTTTCGTCGACGAAAACTAGACTAAAACGAAGGAGGATAAAAAAGACTAAATGTGACTAAAACTAATATGCATTTTCGTCTAAAGACTAAGACTAAATCTAAAATAGCTGCCAAAATTAACACTGGTGTGTCTGTGTGTGTGTGTGTGTGTGTGACTGTGTGTGTGTGCGTGCGTGTGTGTGTGTGTGTCCCTCGAGTACTTTTTAAAATCGAAAGATACACAGAGACAGTAGGAAAGGGTCTGATTTTTTCTTTCAGGAAATTGACACTACTTCAGCTCCTTTTACTGCTATTGAAGGTGACCTGTAACAGCGGGAGAATTAGCGCGGAGGTATTTGGCTAGCAATAGCATCTCGTAATGAGGAAATTGGTTAATTTGATAGCAGGAGCTTTGGCCTGAGGCTAGCCAACATGAGACTGCAGAGAGGGGAAACCACACAGTGATGATTGGCCTGCAGCTCAGTGAAAGCGCCCACTGATTGACAACCTGATCCCCTCTTCCAGTCATGTCTGGATGGAGTCTTTTCAAACGCACTCGGAATTAGTAAACAAACTACCATGTGCTCATGCACACTCCGTCTGAACCGTAATGGCGGCCTTCTCCACACAGCTTCCACAAACTTTACTTTGGGAAAACTGTACTGTCTCGCTTTGATCTCACTTCTCGCTCATGCACACTCCGTCTGAACCGTAATGGCGGCCTTCTCCACACAGCTTCCACAAACTTTACTTTAGGAAAACTTCAGTGTCTCGCTTTGATCTCACTTCTCGCTGTGCTGCACAGCAACTGGGCTTTGTGTGTGTTTTTTCCCCCAAAATCGGATTTCAAACTCCACCAAGCGCTATCTGACTGACTTATCTGCCCGTATTGGTGCAGGTTTAGGCCTGGGAGGTGGTAATGTGAGCCTGGGCTGTGCTCCTATGTAGGGGCTCCTGATAACGTCCACATTCCTCTACACACACACACACACACACACACACCCCCCCCCCCCGGTTTGTTGTTCCACAGCACCCCTGGCTTGGGCCCTACACACACGGGGATGTGTTTTCTCCCCTACACACACGGGGATGTGTTTTCTCCCCTACACACACGGGGATGTGTTTTCTCCCCTACACACACGGGGATGTGTTTTCTCCTCTACACACACGGGGATGTGTTTTCTCCTCTACACACACAGGGATGTGTTTTCTCCTCTACACACACGGGGATGTGTTTGGGCCCTACACACACAGGATGTGTTTTCTCCCCTACACACCCTCACACACACACACACACACACACACACACACACACACACACACACACACAGGGATGTGTTTTTCTTCCCTCACACACACACGCACACAGGATGTGTTTTCTCCCTTACACACACACACACACACACACGGGGATGTGTTTTCTCCCCTGTGGTATGCGTACTAATGTGGGTCTAATGCGTCTGCTGATACCTTCTTTATTCTCAGAGCTGGCGTTCGTGGGGGCGATCCAACTCCACACAGATCCTGTGAATTCCTCTGTGAGTGTTTTTGGGCAAAGGGAGCATATTTACCTCAGGACTCATCCGCCACAAACATGCTACCTCAGGAGAGATGCATTGTGAGCATACTTTTGTAGCCTTTGCAATAATGCTTGTGAATACAGAAAAGTCAAACTATAACCTCTATCTACCCCCCCCCCCCCAGAGCCTGCATGTTCAAGCACCAGTATTGAAACAGGTGGCTAGTCTTACCACAGACCTGCACTACCAAGACATCACTGAACTTGTTTTGGTGATGCTAATCCCCTTTTGTACCAGCCTATCAGAACCACTGTCATTTCAGGAGTCCTAAAACTCTTCTTATTAATAAACAAACAGTTTTTATTTATTTGTATTTGTATTCCTAATATTTGTATTCTGAGATGTTTTCCTGTGTGTCCCCACAATATGATATCCCTCCTTGGATTCACTGTGCTGCCACACCCCTCCTGCCTGTGAAAAGGTGTTTACTCTGGTTCCATCCAAACAAGCCAATAAATCTGTCAGCGGAGTGTGTGAGTGTGTGTCAGCGGAGTGTGTGAGTGTGTGTGTCAGCGGAGCACTGTGGGAATCCACAGCGAGGCTCGCTGGAATGGAAGGGGAACGTTGCCGGAAGGTCAGGAATCACGTTAACACACTGGGTGGGTCGTTAAACTTGGCCGACATCTGAACGGGTTTACCTCAGAAAAGTCACCTGTAGATTATGTCATAAAATAATTATGTCATAAAATATTTTTTCAGTTCCTCCATATGGCCAAAGCTTGTATTAAGTAGCACAGAACGTTTGAATACACTGTAGTTGACATATCAGCACATAAAATTGCATATTACTAACCCTAGCCCAAGCTCAGCCTAACTGTAAGTAAGTCTTGTAGACTCACAAGTGCACTCATTTGTTAAGTGTGAAGCACTCTCAAGTGCACTAATTAGTTAAGTGTGAAGCACTCACAAGTGCACAAATTAGTTAAGTGTGAAGCACACACACTTGCACTAATTAGTTAAGTGTGAAGCACACAGTTCCTATGCTCTCTCACAACATGTGCAAGACTAGTGTCATTTTCTGTTCTCTCATCTGAGATGAGATGAGAGGATTTCACCACACGAAGCAGACACACACACACACAGCAGTGAACGCAGTATCTAAAGAAAAACATCCATAATCGCACACACTACTTGCTGTTTACTTTGCAGCACAATGTCCTTCCCCGTCTCCCATTCATACTGTGGGGACCAATCAGACTGCAGACCCAAGAGAACTGATTCAGATCTGCTGTGTGTGTGTGTGTGTGTGTGTTCAGATCCTCTGTCTGTTGGTCTACACATAAGGCTGTTGTGTGTGTGTGTGTTCAAATCCTCTGTCTGTTGGTCTATACATGAGGCTTTGTACATCATGGTGGCTGTGCCTTTATAAATATGACTGTGGGTCAGAGGCTCCATTTTGACGTGTTTCTGATGTTTACTTTCCCGTGTGAAGGACCCTCCCCAGGATCGGGCGGCTCCAGATCGGTCAGACCGGTCCCGCTGGACCCGGGCCAGTCGGCGCTGTGTGCCGGACCTTCTGATCCCTGTCAGTGTGGACCCGCTGGGCAAACAGCGCCTATGTGAGCCCGTCTGTGAGTGAGCCTGGCGCTCTGACGCGTGAACAACACCACGCAGGAGCTGCCTGTCTCTCTCTCAGCTCTGGCCCTCGCTGGCTGTCCGAGGACAAACACGCTGATTGAGATGTGACAGGATCTTGGCTGGAGAAGTGTGAAGATTGTTCCGGAATGTTAAGCAAAGCCTTTTCGTTGTTTGGAAAGCTTCTTATATTTGGCAGCGGTTGCGTCAGTGCTTGTACGAGACGCCCCACCCCATAGTGATCACTTATATCAGCAACCACCGTGTAGATGACCCTGTTTATCCAGTGTGACATTTCACATTTTGTATGTTAAATGTGGTACAAAGGACCTTTTAATTTTAGATACTAAGAATTGTATTTTGTTAAAACGAAAGACTTTTATTTTGTTAATGTGACCTGTGACCTGGATGTTGAGAGGTGAATAGGTTGCCCGCTGAAAAGGCACTGTGAGTCGGTTCTTTATTGACAGTTCAAGGTTTTCTACTCTACTAAAAGAGATGACAAGCTCTTACGGTGTTCAAGTTAATGTGTTTTATACAGTGTAATAAACGCAACAGTTTTGTAACATCAGTTGTCGAGCCATCTTTGGTAGAGATAGCTACACACCGTGGAGGAGCAAACTGTGTTTAAAGAGTGTTTGTTATACTGAATATCCAACATGTCAGCCATGGTAACACTCATCTAATGGAACAGTTTATTTCTATTTTAGAAGAGCTCAAGTTGTACAGATCTATGATGGAATGGATCATGGTGGGGAATTCCTGTATCCACCCATGGCCACACCTCCTACCAACCTCACTCCCAAACAACACACACACACACACACACACACGCACTGAATATACTGTAGCTGCCGGAACTTAACCAGTGTTGTGTCAGCATATGCACACTTTTCTTTTGGGTTTTTGTCTTCACATTGTCATATTCAGCACCAAATACCAAATATCAAAACCT
>NC_045172.1:23978301-23980801 GCF_900700415.2 Clupea harengus | reverse complement strand
TGATTGTATACAAATACACAAATCAAACAGGATCAGTCAGAATTAGTCAGAAATCAGAGATATATTATAAAAATTTAATTAAATTAAAATTAAAATTAAAAAATTAAAATGAGGGAATGTTTGATCCATTATGTTTAAAGAACTCAGCAGGAGGATTCCATTATATGCTGCATGGCAGGTTACCCTACCTCTATCTCACACACACACACACACACACACACACACACACACACTCTCTATCTCATACTCTGTGCAATGCCTACTCTCTCTCACACACACATACACACACACACACTCTCTCACACACACACACACACACACACTCACACACTTTCTATCTCACACTCCTTGCAATGTAAACTGAGAGATTAGATATGAGGCCAATGCACATTTGCGCTGACTTAACACTTCACAGATCTCATATCTAAACAGTCATCATTATGCTTAAGTGCACTCAGGGGTATGAAGAGACTTTTGATTAAGAGGCTGGTGGAATAGGCATGTGTGTGTGTGTGTGTGTGTGAGTGAGAGAAAGTGTGTGTTTAAAAGATAAACATGCTGTAAATGATTTTAATACAATGGATTCAGTCAGGGTGGATGTGTGTGTGCATGCGTGTGTGTGTGTGTGTGTGTGTGTGCGTGTGTGTGTGTGTGTGTGTGTGGCAGGGTGCTCTTATGAAACGGATACCCGCTCCGTAAGCAGACGCACATAAAGACGAGATCGGTTACCACTTCATGTGTAAACACACCAAATGTCACCATCTGCATTCCCTCGCTCGAACCCGTGAAAATCACCATCGCCCGCGGTCCATCTCGCTCCAACCCGTGAAAATCACCATCGCCGGCGGTGCATCTCGCTCGTCAGTAGTTTAAGTGCATTAACGAGTCCAAGTGTGTGGGATTAACATTCCTGTGTAGGTCAGTGCTCTAACTGGTCACGGAGAGTTAAAGGGGATTCCAGCACTTCTGAGAGGGGGGGTCTCAGGCCGGGGGGGGGGGGGGGGGGGGTCTCAGGCGAGGGGGCTGAAAAGCACACTTAACCCTGGCTCTACTCCGCAAAGAACAGCAAACACACACACACAAACACACCAAGTCAAGTGAGGAATCATGTGCTGTTAACTGTTTGGCACGTGTGCTTTTAAAGCCTTTAGTGGATTTGAAGCTCTCAGTTGTTCCGGCCACGGGTGTCTGTTAGTTTTGGGTGCTTGTGAGGGAGAGTGTGTGTGTGTGTGTGTGTGTGTGTGTGTGTGGGTGTGTGTGTGTGGGTGTCTGTTAGTTTTGGGTGCTTATGAGGGAGAGTTTGTGTGTGTGTGTGTGTGTGTGTGTGTGTGTGTGTGTGTGGGTGTCTGTTAGTTTTGGGTGCTTGTGAGGGAGAGTTTGTGTGTGTGTGTGTGGGGGGGGGGGTGCTGCCATTATGCACGTTCATGTTGACGTCAGTGCAGGTTACTACTTCTGCTGTAGACTGCACTGAACTGGGATGTTGTTCTTTGCTGCCTGAAAAACTAATTTCACTCCTCCATTTTGGACAGTGCTCTGTTTGGATGTCAGCGTGTATGTGTGCCTCTGTGTTTGGGGGCCAGCTGATAAATTAAACTTTTACCGGATCCCGTAGGAAGGAAGGCAAAAACATCTTTTCGATTGACAAATGCCTTAATCGTGTTTCTCTGTTCCTCTTTCAAAATGAATGCACTGTCAATGTCTAAATGGACTCGAATCTATATATTTCAGCTCTCCAGCGGCAGCCATGTTTGTTGAAAATGAATTCAACTTGTGTGTTGGTGACGTGCTTGATTACGTTACTGTTGATCATCTGTCCATCATCGTATAAAGCCTGCCTTGACAATTTGATTGGTCCGGCAATGTCTGTCCGCAGATAATTTCTCCCCAATGGAGTAATGCCAGACCGAACTTCCCGACTTCAAATGTTGAGGTAGGGGCTAAGTTCGGTCTGGTATCCAGGCTAGCACATATACGCATACAATGTATTTTTGTGTGTGTGCATGTGTGTGTATTTGTGTGTGTGTGCATGTGTGTGTCCGTGTGTGTATTTTTGTGTGTGTGCATGTGTGTGCATGTGTGTGTGAGTACAGTGTGACGGATAAACTCTGGACATTCCATCGTGTCCTTGATGACATCACAGTCCCCCTTGACCACATTCCATCGTGGCCTTGATGACAGTCCCCCTTGACTAGTGTCGGCATATGTGGGGTAAAAAAAGAGCAGTGCATTCTGGGAGAAAATCCACCAGGTCACTGATGCCATGCTGCCGGTGCGGGGTGAAAGGTCACGACAGCAGGTGATGACCCTTTCACCTCTGAACTTTAGACTGAGGTTCACACACCATGTACATGCACATATATACACATGCCTCCCCAACCCCCCCCCCCCATCTCCCACACACACACACACACACACACACACACACACACACACACACACACACAAACAGCAGGTGGTATGGTTGAACTCTTGGCCTTGAGTACAGCGGAGCCCTGACGAT
>NC_045172.1:23950801-23973301 GCF_900700415.2 Clupea harengus | reverse complement strand
GACACACACTCACACACACACACACACACACACACACACACACATACACAGACACAGACAGACACATAGACACACACACACACATGTGGCTATGTCTAACTGAGATCAATTACTTTGGATGTGAGTGATTATACCTTATATACCAAAAATCAAAGCAAATCAAATTTAGGGTCACACGACAAAAAATGTGAATGGTTGCCCTGATACAGGAGGTGGGTCAACTTACCCCCTGGTTCATCTTACCCCAGTCTCCCCTATCAGGGATGGATTAACGAACGGGCCTACCGGGCCCAGGCCCAGGGGCCCATGAGCTCAGGGGGCCCCTAAGCCAGAGCCTCTGCGTGAAGTCGCTGTTATGTATCTCTTATTTGTGGTTGAAAAAGGTGTATTTTGTTAATTTGCTAATGGTTTTAATTGAGTGTACCTGTGCTGTGTTAGAAAATGTCCATGTGCGCCAGGGGTGTAACTATAGACAATGCAGCCAGCGTGGAAGATTCGTAGGCAAAGCAGACCCTGCTTTCAAAATGTCTTCATACATATGGATGTCAAAGTGTCGCATGTTTATTGCTGCAAAGACCATAAATGATTTTATGATATATATTCCCTCAAAATGACAAACCTGTCTCTATCATGGTTATTATCATTTTTAGGGGGAAATCGTCAGTAGCAATCTATAACACAATGATATGCTTATCGTACACTATAGAAACTATTAAAAAGCCTATTCAATTAAATTAATAATTTCTTATTTAATTTGTTATTTTTGTCATATACAGATATGCAATGATGATTGCTGGGTAATATGTATCGTGTTCGCCAATGTCAAGTCTCTATTTGATCATGTGACGAGACGATACGCTATAGCTAGTTTAGGCGCAGAATCTGAACATCAAGACCTACAAGCTGACAGCACAGTCAGAGGCACAGTACACTTGTCGAACGACGCCTTTCAAACATAAAAGTGGAAATGCATGATTTGCTCTTTCAATGGACAGGATAGCCAGCCCATTCAGCCTCTCCTGCCCCATGCTGCTCAGGTAGGTCTTAATCAGTTTCAATTTGGAAAAGAATCACTCGGCTGTTGCCCTGTCACAGCAGTGCACCGAAGGTGGATGTTACGGAGTAAACTTTGACCTGTTTACTTTCCCAATACAATAGCCAAAGTATCTAATTCGACCGTTAAATCCAACACATTGTTGGTAAAATATATATATATATATATACGCCTAATGGTGTTTGTGTGTGCGTGAGTGTTTTGCGAGCGCAAAATTATTTTTTTTCACGAAGGGGGGGGCCTTTAACATATCCAGGCCCAGGGGCCCGTGGTTTCTTGATCCGTCCATGTCCCCTATACAATTCACTGAGACACTACCTAAGACAATAGCCGCTCTTGTTTGAAGTTCAGGGCAAGAGCAGGTTGTAGCAACCAACACAGGAAAGCATGAACATAAATCCATCAGACATCACACCAAATAACACAGCTAACATATCTACAAGTTCCGCTACTTGACTTTTGTAATTTGAGGCCACAAATCAACGTCACCTAAAACACTATGACCCCGTCTCCATAGTGCGCCTTTGTTTTAACAGAACTAAGTTGAAGGATTTATTTTGAAATGAGTGTAAGTCATCACACCTTTAATTGTGGAAACAAAGCACTGGTATTTCATGAGACGTTCTCTCTCATTAGTTACATCATGGCACCCTTTCTGCACTGTAAATCTGAAGGGGGAGAAGAGCCGTTTCCACTTGTCGCCCGCGGCTGCAGCTCACTGTGTGGTCTGTTTCGGTCCTCCAGGCAGGGGCGATACATTTCTGACCCTGAGCAGATTACGCTCCGTTTCTGTAGTCGTCGAGGAACTTTGCTAGTATAAAATGGTTGTGTTTTTTTAGAAGAATGTCTTAGATATTTTAAGATGGTTATTACAACACTGTCGTTGAGTAGGTTACTGTGGGATCATTATCTCAGAGGTCATTAACTTAGAACTTAACTTATTATCTGTAATGATACAAAAATGATTTAAACCTCAACGATACAGACACAGTTGTCCACCTTTACAACGTTACCCGTTTGGTAAGGAACAGGCACCAACCAGATATCTCTCTGTATCTATTTGTATCCTAAATCATAATCATTTTAGCTGACGTATCTGACATGTTTCCTCTTAGGAAATTACTTCACACCCGTGTTTATTTTCCTACACGCATCAAAGTGTCATACAAAATTCTTCATAAAAACGGGAAGCTACGCAAGGAATTTTGCCCTCAGATTTTGACGTCGGTAGGCGCTGGTTCAGAATGTCCCACTGGACTCCACGATCCCTCGCGCAGAACACGCCTACCGCAGTCAGCGATAGGGCTTTGGCAAAGATCGGCGTTGAGGCACTTACCTAGGTGGTGATACTCAAAAAAACCCTGTTCGGAAACCTTCTGTGGCAACTTCTGTGGTCCGGGGAAGACGATTTATGTCATCTTTTGCATGAAGTTTGTCTCCGAAGTTGTCGATTTAATGGTGAGTACTTAAACGATGAGCTTGTAACCACTGCTAAGGCGTTTTGAGAGGCATAATTAGATCACCAAAGTCCTAATGTGGCAGGGCTCGTTGAAAAGGGAATAGCTCATAACTGAATGGAGTAGCCTATCGCTAGAATTGCACTTCATATTTAAGGTTTTACGCCATTTTATTAGCATTTGGAACACAGGTTATACATTCGTAATAGTGACTCAGATGGGATGCCTGCAGTTGCTGCGTTTTGACTTGATCTGAGCAGTTACAATTTTTTTTAAAGATTTTACCCTACTTAAACAATCTTTCTTCAGTGATAGTGTCCCAAGAAGTATTTCGCTTATAAACGAGTCCAATAAGTGGAAAACTCCTTAGCCAATGTTAAAAGCATGATGCCACTGGATTTTGCAACGGGGTACACAATCTTTAAAATAATCAGTACTGTATTTCACAAAGACTAAGCAATGTCTAGCCTATATATTCCTTTAACAGGGGCTGCACTTGTGGTATAATGACATGACTACGGCAATGTGGATATATAGAGGGGCAGGTGCAGAACAGAAGCCTTCGGACGGGACGAGTGATTGCTCCCGGGTCAGCAAACGCTCGTAAGGCAATAGCCGCATAAATTTATCAAAGCGGTCCGAGCTGTCCGTACGTCCGTGGAGAAGGAGGGGCCGCGAGAGGCCGCGCATACCCGCCCGGATTCCCGCCGCTGCGCGTGAGTTACTGCTGTCACAGTTGACGTGACCCACTGGCCGCCGGTTGTTGGGGATTCACCGTGCGGGTTATTTGGTGTATCATGTTAAATCAAGTCAGATATACCGTGTCCAACTGGGGGAAGAAGGATACTGTGAGTGTACTGTTACTAGGTATAGGCTGCCTTGCCAAAGACCGTTGGAAAAATAACAAACAAACAAACAAGAAAACAACATCGTTCTTGTGCAGTCAAGGGCAAATGTTTGTTTTGTGCCAGTAAACCTCGGAGATGTTTGGTTCTACATATCTACTGATAGAGTGCACCCGCTTGACACGGGTAATCTTCATCTCAGCAGAGCTGGTGAAGTGGATTTTTTTATCAGCTGCTAAATTTGTCTATAGATAACATTCTGGGATGGAGGTTTGAACATAGGTTTCCATATGGCCAGACTGCCAATGTTTCAACTTCTAACAATATTATTATTACATCTAGCTCTGCTCAGAAGAAGGTATATATGCCCTATAACACACCACACCATTATCTCAGAGAACTGTGTTATTGAGTACAGACTCTCTAAGAGTCGTGTGTGTGTGTGTGATCTGAGTGTGTTATTGTGTACAGCCTCTCTAAGAGTCGTGTGTGTGTGATCTGAGTATGTTATTGAGTACAGACACTCTAAGAGTTGTGTGTGTGATCTGAGTGTTATTTAGTACAGACACTCTAAGAGTCTTGTGTGTGTGTGTGATCTGAGTGTGTTATTGAGTACAGCCTCTCTAAGAGTCGTGTGTGTGTGATCTGAGTATGTTATTGAGTACAGACACTCTAAGAGTCGTGTGTGGGATGTGAGTGTGTTATTGAGTACAGACACTCTAAGAGTCGTGTGTGTGTGATCTGAGTATGTTATTTAGTACAGACACTCTAAGAGTCGTGTGTGTGATGTGAGTGTGTTATTGAGTACAGACACTCTAAGAGTCGTGTGTGTGATCTTAGTATGTTATTGAATACAGACTCTAAGAGTCATGTGTGTGTGATCTGAGAATGTTATTGAGTACAGCCTCTCTAAGAGTTGTGTGTGTGTGTGATCTGAGTATGTTATTGAGTACAGACACTCTAAGAGTCGTGTGTGTGTGTGTGATCTGAGTGTGTTATTGAGTACAGACTCTCTAAGAGTCGTGTGTGTGTGTGATCTGAGTGTGTTATTGAGTACAGACACTCTAAGAGGTGTGTGTGTGTGATCTGAGTGTGTTATTGAGTACTGAGTACAGTCTCTCTAAGAGTCGTGTGTGTGTGTGTGTGATCTGAGTGTGTTATTGAGTACAGACACTCTAATAGCTGTGTGTGTGTGTGTGATCTGAGTGTGTTATTGAGTACAGACACTCTAAGAGTCGTGTGTGTGATTTAAGTATGTTATTGAGTACAGCCTCTCTAAGAGTCGTGTGTGTGTGTGATCTGGGTATGTTATTGAGTACAGCCTCTCTAAGAGTTGTGTGTGTTATCTGAGTAAAACTTGCCACCACTGAACTGAAATTGTCAAGCTCCTCAACTCTGTGTCCCGGCTGTTGTAATGTGGGGAATACTTTCTTCTTACCTCACAAACAGTAGAGTGGCTGAATGCAGTATCACTCAGCAGAGTCCCGAAGGCCTTACGCAGTCACAACGCGGTCACAACACGGTCACAACGCGGTCACAACGCAGTCTGGCCAAGGAGATGATCTCCCCTGGGGTCAGTTGGGTGACCTCGGAAGTCTATTAGGGGGTTAAAGGTCAATGTGGTGAACGGGACTTAAGTGTCATGTTCTGTGTTGTTCAGCTGAAAGGCCATCAGGATGAAATATGGCCAAAGACAATCAATCAGCCTGAACAGGAGGCTAGCAGGGGGTTACCAGAGGGTTACCAGGCCCTGGGGAAAGCGGAGTGGAGAGGAGGAGGTTACCAGCCCAGCCCTGGGGCAAGGGGAGCTGAGAGGAGGAGAGTAGAGGAGGCCCAGCCCTAGTGCAGGGGAGCGGAGAGTAGAGGAGGCCCAGCCCAGGGGCAGAGATGTTGGGCCGAGGGGCAGAGAGGGGAGTCTGTGGGCTGGATAATTGCTGAGAGTCCAGGATATACACAGGCACACTGAGTCTCAGTCCCGCCATTACCTCATATCCTTAGGCCTGGGGCCACAGTGAGACAGAGATAAAAGCCAGTCACTAGCGTGGGAGTATAGCTGGGAAAGAGATAGAGAGAGGGAGAGAGAGAGAGAGAGAGAGGGAGAGAGAGAGAGAGAGAGAGAGAGAGGGAGAGAGAGAGAGAGAGAGACAGAGATAGAGAGACAGAGAAAAAATCAGTCCAAGAGAGAGAGAGAGACAGAAGGAGAGAAGGAGAGAGAGAGAGAGAAAGAGAGAGAGAGGGAGAGAGAGAGAGGGGGAGAGAGATAGAGGGAGAGAGAGAGAGAGACAGAGATAGAGAGACAGAGAGAAAATTAGTGCAAGAGAGAGAGAGACAGAAGGAGAGAGAGAGAGAACGTGATTCTGATTCTGAACCATATGGAAAGGGAATACGAGAGTGAAATGGGTCAGTCAAAGGGAGACGGAGTCCTGGTACACACACACACACACACACACACACACACACACACACACACACACACACACACACAGTTTCTGCAGCCTGCATACACTTCTTCCACTGCTGTCACAATACTGCTCTGTGCAGAGACCTGCTGCTTCCTGAGATTCCCAGGTTTTTATTGAGGAAATGGATTTCACTCATTTTAATTCATCCTGACATGTCCCTTCCTATAATGCATAATGGCCACTTTGAGACCGTGTGTCATCATCAATGATCCGAGGAAGAATGTCTTCTTGAGTTCTGGCCAAATATTCGGGATGATTTGAAAACCTTCTTTTGCTTCGTGGCCTGGAACAGCGCCTCTGAGGGCGTGGGCAGGGGACTCTGCATGGGGCGACAGTGGCACAGGGGGGGCAGTGGCACAGGAGGTAGATAAGTCGTTTAGTAAGCAGAAGGTTGCTAGTTCGATTCCCTGTCGAAGCGTCCTTGAGCAAGACACTGAACCCCTAATTGCTCCTGATGTGCAGTGTGCCATCAGTGTAAATGTAAAATGTGTATACATTGTAAGTCGCACATATGTAAGTCGCTTTGGATAAAAGCGTCTGCTAAATGACTAAATGTAAATGTAAAATGACTCTGAGGGCGTGGGCAGGGGACTCTGAGGGCAGGAGACTCCCCCCTCCTCACACAACCACAAATATTAAGGCTTTAAACTCAGACATGCTTGTTTGTAGTCAAATTTGATATAATGCCAAGAAGAAAAACACCTCTCTACACTCCTCACACAACCCCAAATGATGAGACTTTAAACAGACATTTTTTTAAAAACTCAGTTTTTAGTTTATTTTCATATAGTGCCGAGAAGAAAGAGAACCAGTGTGTGTTAGCATTTTTCATGTTAGCATCAAGCAGTGGGGCTCTGTTGCAGTGTGTGCTAGCATCAGTCAGTGGGGCTCTGTTGCAGTGTGTGTTAGCATCAGGCAGTGGGGCTCTGTTGCAGTGTGTGTTAGCATCAGTCATTGGTGCTCTGTTGCAGTGTGTGTTAGCATCAGGCAGTGGGGCTCTCTTGCAGCCACAGATGTGTGTTTAAGCATCAGTCATGTTAGCATCAGTCAGTAAAAAAAAAAAAAACAAGGCTGATTTCAGTCCGTTTTTATTCGCACAAACGAGACACACAGCGACACACACGTGCATATATAGGTGGCGACACAGGACACACACACACACACACACACATATGCAGGCTGAGGTCGCAGTGAATTTATTCTCTGCTTTTATCCCATCCTGGACTGTCCTTCCTCCAGGACCCCCCCAGGAGCAGTGGGCAGCTTTTAGGCGCCCGGCGACCAAGTCAAGTGATCCGTCTTGGTCAGGGACGGACAGTTCAGTTCAGTTCTTCTGCATGTTTTGCTGTTGGGGTTCTTAGTGGAGGAAACCCCTTGTGAACACGGGGAGAACATGCAGTAGGGCTCTCTTGCAGCCACAGATGGCTCTCATTCAGACTCCGCAGGTTCCAGAGTTCACTAATGATTTGGCCCCACGTAGGGAACCTGATGTGGTCTCTGTTAAATACCACGTTTAATAATTCACCCTGCCACACTCATTTATTAATAATAGCATTTCATGTCAAGTCAAGGGGGGTTTGCTGTATGGAAGTTGAGGCAGTGACAGCGAGGTTTGCTCTCCTCATTAGTGCAAAGATGCTATCAGCAGGTGAGTGCTAATTGGTTTTGTTCAAGCAGGTATTTGCTACACGCTTGAATGCTGACTTTTGAAGGTCTAATGGAGTGTGTGGAGTAGAGAAGTGTGTGAAATATTTTAACTGACGGCGGCGTTGCACCCAGAGCCTTAGCCTCCTGAGCCGTCCACTCCCAAATCCCAATTAGCTCTCTCTGGTCTTTTCACGTTGCCCCCGTGGTGCCCCTTAAGTTTGGCCGGATCAACCCCCCCCCCCATACCATCTGTCCATGTACGTGCAGCTGCAACAGAACCACCTCAGTGCCCCTGATCCCTTAACACCCACAGCATCATCAGGAAACTCACACACTGAAGGGGGCCCCCCAGGAAGGATTTAGTCGTGCCCCCCCCCTACCCACGCTCTCACTGAATGTTCAAGCCTTAGCGCCGGCCCTAGAGAGATCCCCTTGTAGCGCTGGGGGGGGCTGCAGCCTGTGTACTAGAGAGAGAGAGAGAGAGAGGGGGGAGGTGAAAAAGAGAGAGAGGGAGAGAAAGAGAGAAAAAGAGAGAAGGAGAAAGAGAGAGAAGGCAAGAAAGAGAGGGGAGGGAGAGAGGGAGAAGAGAAGGAGAGAGACAATGATAGAAAAGGAAAATAGAGAGAGAAGGACAGAGAAAGAGCGAGTGATAGAAAGAGATAGTGAGAGAGAGAGGTACATAGAGAGAGAGGTAGCCAGAGAGTGAGTGATAGAAAGAGATAGTGAGAGAGAAAGAGGCAGACAGAGAGAGAGAGTGAGTGATAGAAAGAGATAGTGAGAGAGAGAGAGGACAGAGAGAGAGAGTGAGTGATAGAAAGAGATAGTGAGAGAGAGAGGCAGACAGAGAGCGAGAGCGAGTGATAGAAAGAGATAGTGAGAGAGAGAGAGAGAGAGAGGACAGAAAGGATGCAGTGCCCTTGGGTGTCACAGTGGAATGTCAAGTGTGTGTCTGTGCCCCTCCCAATCAGCTCCGCATTCTGCAGGGGAAGGGAAAGGCCTATTGTGACATTATCTACACCCATGACCTCACTTCCTGTCTGCCCGATTACCACCCCGACATGGAGCACTTAGTCTGGAGTGAGCTCCATGCATGCTGCCCAGTAACCTGAATATAGAATGTAGTCTTTCCCACATTTAAAGATAGATAGATAGATAGATAGATAGATGGATACTTTATTAATCCCGAGGGAAATTTAGGTCATCCAGTAGCTTATACACTTAATTCACAAACATACATACATAAATCACAGTAAAAAAACAATACACACATAGGGAGAACATGTTCACAGGGAGTGGGGTGTATACAGATACAGGATAGATCTAGGCCCTATATTACAGTGTGCATTGATTGTGACAGTGTTGATGACCACGAGGAAAGTAGTGCAAAGAGTGCAGAGAGAGCGTGTACAGCAATTTGAAGCATGTTTCTATAGGCAACTAGAACTGGCGTCATACAATTAAGATGAAAATGTATCTCTATGGTCATATGGTCATGTGCAGGCAGACACACCTCTCTAACTCAACGAGCTGCCGAGGCGATGACCACATGCCCGTTCTGTGGTCTGGGTCGGACCACCCTGTGAAAAATGCTAAGTGTTCACAGCACGACATTCCCCTCTATATCGGCAAAAGACACAAGTTAGCCAACTGTGCCGTTGTTGGGTTTTGTAAGGGTTTTCAACCAAAGGTCCTTACTGGGGTTTGACTGTCAATGTAAGAGACAATGTGATCTTATGAAGTAGATGTTTAGGATGCCAGTGACCGAGTTCACCGAGTTCACGCAATGACACACACAATGACAACTATTTGAAATCCACACACAGAAGAAAATCAGTGTTTTATTAGTGTCTTTTATTAGTGTCTTTTATTAGTGTAATTTAGTGTCTTTTATTAGTGTAATTTAGTAGGCTGTTATGAGTGCTGTTGCACCTTGAGGCTGCCTCTGGTCAGGCAGGTTTGGAACGTCAGGAAGGGAGAAGGGTTGGGCAGAGGCAGAGAGGGAGTGAGTGTGTGTGTGTGTGTGTGTGTGTGTGTGTGTGTGTGTGTGTGTGTGTGTGTGTGTGTGAGCACAGTCTGGCTCTCTGAGCTGGAGTGTCATGTTGCTGGGCGGCATGGACAGGTGAGTCATCAGGCGATGACACGATTTGCGATGACTGCGGAGGGCACTGTGTTAGTTTGGGACAGGTAGGGTCTGTCTGTGTGCTGGCGTGACTGTTAGTTTGGGACAGGTAGGGTCTGTTTGTGTGCTGGCTAGGGGACAGGTAGGGTCTGAGTGTGTGTGAGTGTGATATGGGCATGTGGAGTGTGATTGCAAGTGAGTGTGTTATGGAGTGTGTGTGCGAGTGAGTGTGTTTTGTATTTGTGCATAACTTTATGTGTTTGTTTGTAGAGGTATGTGGACCTCATGGCGGATAAACCAATCAGAAGGGTTGTGCTGTCCCAGTGGCATTATATAGTCATTTCAGCAACATATCTACAGGAAGACTGTTTCTCTTTTCTATTCGTTTTCTTTCTTTTTGTTTCTTTCTTTCTTTCTCAAACTCCTATTAATAAATCTGTCAGATATTAATACCTGCTCATCTTGTAAGTATTGGGAAGAAAACTGCCTTTGCCTTTGTTCGAAATGAAATATCCACTTTGCCTGGGCTGAAAGGGTGTGGCTGAGGTAGAATAGTGGCTCTTTATTTTGTCTGGCTGCAGTCCAATGGGCCTGTGTGGTTCAACCGTGAAGCAGTTTATTTTCTTAAAGCCCTCCGGACTTGTGCCCTCTTGCCTAACAAAGGCAACGCCAGTGAGAGATTTGAGCCCTTTTCTCCAGCGTGCTCAAACGCTCAGGTCACTGAAGGTGGCAAATGAGCAGTTGAGATGAAATAAACCAGAGCCAACATCTGAGGGAGTCTTGCACAAAATCTCTTATTTTAAATCTCTTATTTGACCAGCCCCCTAATCCAAAAAGCCCCGCGCAGTGCTGCTATTCCAGACGAAATAATCTTTAAAAACTCTCGCTTTCATGCCCCGTGTTTATTCTGGCTACTTTATTGCGTAATGAAGCAATCCTGCTAATCCCCCCCAAATGGATTCAGTTCATTGTTTCAGTCAGTAGCATTGTTGCCCCGTTTCTGCTTGTAGGCTAATTGAAACCACGGGAGCATGTCTGCTGTTTAGCCCCAGCCTGACTCACACCAGGGCAACACAAGTGCAACGACATCACAAGTGCCTCCCCCTCCTCCACCTCCCCCTCCTCCTCCTCTTCCTCCT
Source organism: Clupea harengus (assembly GCF_900700415.2). Taxonomy (NCBI): domain Eukaryota; kingdom Metazoa; phylum Chordata; class Actinopteri; order Clupeiformes; family Clupeidae; genus Clupea; species Clupea harengus. The sequence continues at coordinate 23,962,578 of NC_045172.1, read as the reverse complement.
CCACCTCCCCCTACTCCCCCTCTTCCTCCTCCACCTCCTCCTCCTCCTCCTCCTCCGCCTCCCCCTCCACCTCCTCCTCCTCCTCCACCAAAACCTCCCCCTCCTCCTCCCCCTCCACCTCCCTCCTCCTCCCCCTTCTCCTCCTCCTCCTCCCTCCTCCTCCTCCTGCCCCCCCCCCCTCCACCTCCCCCTCCCCTCCCCTCCACCTCCCCTCCTCCTCCCTCCCCCTTCTCCTCCTCCTCCTCGCCCTCCTCCACCTACCCCCCCGCTCCTCCCTTCCTCCCCTCCTCCTCCTCCTCCTTACTTGCAGACTCACAGATCCTCAAGAGCAATGTGGCCTAATGAACTAATAGACTAAGGAGAGGTTTATTGTAAACAATCCTCTCATTGTGCTGTTAGCCACCTGTTGTGCCTTTAATTCCAGTCGGGCCTGGCTACCGGGCCTTTAGTTCCAGTTTGGCCTGGCCACTGGGCCTTTAATTCCAGTTTGGCCTGGCCACTAGGCCTTTAATTCTAGTCGGGCCTGGCTACTGGGTCTTTAATTCCAGTCGGGCCTCGCTACTGGGCCTTTAATTCCAGTCTGGCCTGGCTACCAGGCCTTTAATTCCAGTCTGGCCTGGCTACCTGGCCTTTAATTCCAGTAGGACACCAGAGGAAATGAAAAGTCCTATCTTGATGTGTTAATGATATGGTGTTATAATACTAGGAGCTGTTGTGGATGTGCAGATTACAGTTTGTTCTGTAACCTTCCTGGCCTTTATCTGGACCAAATCAGTTTATTCTGTAACCTTTCTAGCCTTTATCTGGACCAAATCAGTTTATTCTGTAACCTTTCTTGCCTTTATCTGGACCAAATCAGTTTATTCTGTAACCTTTCTTGCCTTTATCTGGACCAAATCGTCTCCAGCGTAAGCTGTTATCTGTGACTGTGACATGACATGACATGACATGAGCTCGTTCTCTGAGAGGAATCCTCTCCGTCTCTGAAGGTCACACCATTGGTGACTTCTGATCTCTCGTAGAGTTTTCTTGGGTGAACTCATCCACCTTCCATAAGTACTGGTGCTGCCAGTTAATCTGAATAGAATCTTTTTTTTTTTTTTCACGCGTTGTCAAAACAATCTATAACTGGTGTCAGACAAATGATATGACTAAGCTGAAACATTTTTCTCACACAAAAGGCTGTTGTAAGTTTGGCCCATGGATGAACTAGCACTAGCATGCTGAGCTTGTAATGGCAGGTTATGACCATGGTGAGGCGCTACTGTGGCAGTGATTCAGCCACCTGTTAGCAGTTCAACTATACGCTAATTAGATAAGTAGCTAATCTGACTCTGCTAACATGGTGTGCATGGTGAACAGGACAGGACGGTCCTCTGGGTAGACCTCACTCTGGACGTCTTTGCCTGGCCTGATGTGGCCCTGATGTGGCCCTGATCTGGCCCTGATCTGGCACTGATCTGTATTAAACACTGCCTTGATCTGGCCCTGATCTGGCCCTGATCTGTCTTAAACACAGCCTTGGTCTGGCCCTGATTTGGCCCTGATGTGGCCCTGATCTGGCCTTGATCTAGCCCTGATTTTGCTTAAATCTGTCCCTGATCTGGCCCTGATGTGGCCCTGATCTGTCTTAAACATGGCCTTGATCTGGCCCTGATGTGGCCTTGATCTGGCCCTGATTTTGCTTAAATCTGTCCCTGATCTGGCCCTGATTTGGTGCCATGTGAGAAACGTATGATGTGTATTGTGTCATGGCAGAGACATGTGCTAGCTGATTATTATTATTATTGTTTTGGCTCCCAGGCGATCACATGAAAGCCCATTTTGGTTTGTGTGAAAATATGTCACCAGCTCATCTGTTGGTCTTCCTCATGCAGCTTCAGTTCTGGATGGATTATAGTATGGACATTTAAGGCATATTTTTAAATCCTGACTGAGAACTTTCACATTCAACCACACGCACACGCACACGCACACGCACACGCACACGCACACGCACACGCACACGCACACGCTCACACACACACACACACACACATTTTATCCCAGCGAATATGAAGGTCAGGCTCTGGGCTCTGTAAAGCGCCTAGAGACAATTGTATTGTTATGGCGCTATTTAAATTCAATTGAATTGAATTGAATTGAACATGTCCTAACCCACTAAAAGGCCCATAGCCTCTCACTGAATCCTCATGTCAGCAGTCAGTTCAGCACAGTTCATCCCCAGTGCTTCTTCTCCACCCAGTCAGTTCAGCACAGTTCAGCACAGTTCATCCCCAGTGCTTCTTCTCCGCACGGACTCCACACTGTTCACTGTATCTGTCCTCACCGCCACTGCGTCTCTGACCTGGGGTCACGGGGGTCACAGAGGTCACGGGGGTCAGCCACACTCTGAGCGGGCGGTGAACACCATTAAGCCACCGCTGACGCAGGATCCCGTTAGAGCCAATCACACCCACACACACACACACCCACACACAACCCAGAGGCTGATCACAGAACAGCAGACTTCACTTCTGGGGCAGGATCACATTAGAGCCACACACACACACACACACACACACACACACACACACACACACACACACACACACACACAACACACACAACACACACACACACACACACACACAACCCAGAGGCTGATCCCAGAACAGCAGACTTCACTTCTGATGCAGGATCACATTAGAGCCACACACACACACACACACACACCACACACACACACACACACACACACACACACACAACCCAGAGGCTGATCCCAGAACAGCAGACTTCACTTCTGATGCAGGAGCACATTAGAGCCACACACACACACACACACACACACACACACACACAAACACACACACACACACAACACACACACACACACACCCAGGGTCAATACCAGAACAGCAGGCTTCACTTCTGATGCAGGATCACATTAGCGCAGAGTGGGGGGGTTGTGGTGGGAGGGTGTCTGTTTTGTGTGTTGGGGGTTTTATTTTTTTATTACATTTTTTGTACCGTGTGTGTGATGTTTGTTTACATTTGTCTTCTCTGTTGTTTTTGTTTGTGTAATTGAAAAAGGAAACATGTTGCTGTCAATTGCCAATTTCACTGCTGTATGATGTGTTTCCCAATAAACATATTTGAAACATTAGCGCAGAAGCACACTAACCCAGGCTCAATACCAGAACAGCAGGCTTTACTTCTGGGGCAGTGAAGCCTTTAACTCTGGCCGGTGGCTCGGAAGGAAGTGAGTTGTGGAGCGGACGGCCGACATACCTCTGCTAAACCCCCATTGTGCCTGTAGCCGGCTGGCCGGGCGCTGCGTACACCGCGGCGGCTAATCTGATTCCTTTCCCGAGGGGAGCCGCTGACCTCTCCGCTCACGCTCGTGTGAGGCCGCAGTGACGGCGTCTAACGGAGCGGCTCCGAGATGTTTTTTGTTCGAGCTCTTTCCCCTCCTCCTCCAGTGTGTTGCGGTCTAAATGAAGCTAGAGCGGCCCGCTACGCTGGACTGAGAGCTGAAGAAGCATCGTTTGGTATTTGGTATAATTAGACAGCTCAGGGCTCAGCCGGGTTGGTGTCGAATGAACTTGATTCACTTATCCAGCTGATTCAATTAAAGATGAAGCAATCAGGCTAGGCCCTATAGGCCTCCTCACAGAAAACACCCATGGGTCTGTTCTATTCTCTCCCTTGTACGTCGCTTTGGACAAAAGCGTCTGCTAAATGACTAAATGTAAATGTAATGTAAATGTTCTAGGGCCTAGGCCTCCTCACAGAAACACCAGGGCCGAGGCCTCCTCACAGAAAACACCCAGGGAGATGATACAACACTCCAACGCAGGGGGATAATGTCGTAATGTTGTAAGGAAGATGGACTGGGGTTCTCAGGGGCCATTCTATTGATCAGATGGGTAATTAATAGCAGACAAGCCTCATCATTTGATTCAGTTGTCCTTGGCTCGCCATAAACAGTAAAGGTGCAGTGATCGATCCTGGCGAAAGGTTGCTGATATTTGAGCTCAACAGTCAATGAAATAGACTCTCCCTCGCATGCTCCTAAAGCAGTAGTGCAGTGAAAGGGTTGTGACTCGTCTGAACCGCTGCGTGTGTTTCACACTTACAGAAGCATGGTGCAGCAACACGCTGCGTGTGTTTCACACTTACAGAGGCATGGGTGCAGCAACAGCACAGCTTTTTGAGTGCACAGTTTTGAGTGGGACAGTTTTGAGTGCCACTCTGGAGCAGCCTTTTAAGTGCACACTCTGGACCAACAGCACAGCCTTTTGAGTGCACACTCTGGACCAACAGCACAGTTTGAGTGCACACTCTGGTCCCACAGCACAGCCTTTGAGTGCACACTCTGGTCCACAGCACAGCTTTTGAGTGCACACTCTGGACTAACAGCACAGCCTTTTGAGTGCACACTCTGGACCGACAGCACAGCCTTTTGAGTGCACAGTTTTGAGTGCACACTCTGTACCAACAGCCTTTGAGTGCACACTCGGACCAACAGCACAGCCTTTTGAGTGCACACTCTGGACCAACAGCACAGTTGAGTGCACTTGAGTGCACACTCTGGTCCAACAGCCTTTTGAGTGCACACTAGACCAACAGCACAGCCTTTTGAGTGCACACTCTGGACCAACAGCCTTTTAAGTGCACACCTAGAGGAACCTGAATTTGCTGAATGTGTCAAAATGTGTAATGGTATCTAATCAACGACTGCTTCTTTAACCAGTAGCTCTTTCTCCTCTCTTCCCATGTCAGGGTCCAGGATCCCTCTCGGCTACGGATACGGTTGGCATGCTGGATGGTGAGGTTTTCGTCCCACAAGCACCCCTGGCCGAAGGTGGCCTGGGTCCTTCTGCTAACGCTCTTCTCTGATTGGCTGAGGACGGCTCTGTCCCGTGACTTCACCATCAAAGACATCATCTACCTCCATCCATCAAGTACCGTACCCAGTTTAATGTTTATTTTTATCATTTTAGCAGACGCTTTATCCAAAGCGACTTACATATGTGCGACTTACAATGTATACACATTTTACATGATGGCACACTGCACATCAGGAGCAATTAGGGTTCAGTGTCTTGCTCAAGGACGCTTCGACAGGGAATCGAACTAGCAACCTTCTGATTACTAAACGACTCTCTACCACTGTACCACTGTCGCCTAATGTGTCTAATTAGGCTGTGTGTATGGCAAGCAATTCCTTTAAAACGTAATAAAAATAATTGGTCACTGAGTGCAGTTAAAATACAACACTTGATATCACAGGTTGGCACTGAATTCATATTGTGAACACCTTCACCAAAGTGCAGAAATAAAAATCATGGGAACTTGCTAATTAAAGATGGCAAAACCGGGGAACATTTGGGAGTTGTGTATGTGACTCGAGTGTGTGTGTGCTGGGAACATTTGGGAGTTGTGTATGTGACTCGAGTGTGTGTGTGCTGGAACATTTGGAGTTGTGTATGTGACTCGAGTGTGTGTGTGCTGGGAACATTTGGGAGTTGTGTATTTACTCAAGTGTGTGTGCTGGGAACATTTGGGAGTTGTGTATGTGACTCGAGTGTGTGTGTGCTGGAACATTTTGGAGATGTGACTCAAGTGTGTGTGGCTGGGAACATTTGAGTTGTGTATGTGACTCAAGTGTGTGTTCCGGTTGACCCTGTAGCTGCCAGACCAGCGTGTCATTGCTAGAGAGGAACTAATCAGGTGTTACAGTACGCTCCAGGATAACCCCCCCCCCCCCACACACACACATACACACACACACACACCTGCTGTGTTTCATAGCTGTGTCTGTGTGAAACTGAATCAAACACAGAAACCCAATACCGTCATGCCTCACCCTCACGACGATGATCCACGATTATAGCGGTGTCAGTCAATGATTGTTTTATAGTAAATTGTTACACATTAACAACACAGTTAATATCAGTGAACAATATTCCATATTAAAGTATGCCAAGTACCTTAACCTTAACTTTAAAAGTATACTTCTACATATTTAAGTGTACAACACAGTATATTGTTAACTTAACCTCGTCAGTGAATCGTCCGTCGTAGCCGTCTAGACTAGAGCATATTTTGAGTATACTACTGTATGATTTTTTAGATTACATTAGATTCAATCTTATTGTCATTGCACAGAGTACAAGTACTGAGGCAACGAAATGCAGTTTAGCATCCAACCAGAAGTGCAGAGTATGTGCATATGTAAAGTGGAGTAAGTGAATAAATAAATATATATGTACAGTAAGAAATAGATGTAATATGAACAGAATTGGGACTAGCAGCAATTGAGGTAAGAAGTGTAGAAATGATAAGTATATAAAAAGTGCAGGTGTAAGTATTAGTGGTGAATAAGTGAAATGAAATGAAATGAAAGTGAATGAGCTAGTAGTAATACAATGTTTAAGAATGTGTGAGTGTTGATAGTTCTGTGATGACTTCACGTTTGGGTTCCCAGCCACTCCTTATCCTGGGGGCTTCAAGTGCTTCACCTGTGAGAGCGCTGTGGACAACTTCGACTGCAACCGCTGGGCGCCGGATATGTACTGTCCACGAGGTACGGTCACCCAATACACACACCTCCTACACAAAGGCTCACACACACTTCAAAAACAACTCACCTCATACACATGTAAAAAAAAACACACACACATACACCTGAATACTAGGTATGTGATATTAGGTATGGTATGGAGTACTAACATAGTCACCTCAAAAACAGTTAAAAGCAAAGCAGTCTACGGAACGTGGGCATATATTTGTTTATATTTCAGACTGTTACTATGGTAATGTAAGTGGTGTCTCTGACAGACAAAGAAGGTATGTGAGAGGCATGTGAGAGGTATGGGAGAGGTACTGTATGCGTTGACTTTCCCTTTGGTTTGCCCCTCTTTGCCAGAGACCAGATACTGCTACACACGTCACAAGATGGCCGCCGCAGGGGCCAGCGTGTCGGTGACCAAGCGCTGTGTGGCTCTCGATGACTGTCTCTACACGGGATGCTCTGATGTATATGACCAAGGCCACAGGGTAAGAGGGAGCGCCCGCCCAGACGACTGGCGACAGTGGAGTGGATTTGGGCCAAGGTCATAGCCAGAACCGGGACTGGTTCGGACCAGATGTGCTATCAGGAGTTTGATATCACTTTAGGGATTACAAAAAAAACTGGTTTCTCACCAAATTGAATTGGAATGAATTGAAATTATTTCCATGGAATTTAAAGGTACAGAAGTAACCACACATCGTCACTAAGATCTGAAACAGTCATCATGGCGTTCTTATCACGTCTGATAATTAGCCACAGTGTCGACTAAGATCTGAAACAGTCATCATGGCGTTCTTATCACGTCTGATAATTAGTCACAGTGTCGACTAAGATCTGAAACAGTTATCATGGCGTTCTTATCACGTCTGATAATTAGTCATAATTGCATATTGAACAGGAGTTAATAGTACTCTGCCTAATCTTCAGTATAGCGTAGCTATCTATCCTTCTAACAAATTAAACTGACTCATATCAGTTTAATCATTGACACTCCTCACTCCTGTAGTGAAGTGCTGTAGTGGATTTGATTGGCTGTTTGCAGTCTGCACCGCTTAATGCTGGTGCTTGAATGGATTTGATTGGCTGTTTGCAGTCTGCACCGCTTAATGCTGGCGCTTGAATGGATTTGATTGGCTGTTTGCAGTCTGAATGGATTTGATTGGCTGTTTGCAGTCTGCACCGGTCCTTGAATGGATTTGATTGGCTGTTTGCAGGTCTGCACAGCCTGCTGTGAGGGTAACATCTGCAACATGGCGGTGCCGAGGAACGAGAGCTCGGCCGTGTTCACCACCACCTCCCCCCTCAACAGAACCGCGGCGCTGTCACGACACTGGACACTCTGGATCGGCGTGGTTCTGCTACTCACACACACTCTCTCATGAGGATGGACCCTCTGGATCAGTTGGTTCTGCTACTCACACACACATCACACAGTCTCTCATGAGGGATCAGCGTGGTTCTCCAACTCACACACAGTCTCTCACGACACTGGACCCTCTGGATCAGCGTGGTTCTCCTACTCACACACTCTGGATCAGCGTGGTTCTCCTACTCACACACACACTCTCTCACGACACTGGACCCTCTGGATCAGTGTGGTTCTCCTACTCACACACTCTGGATCAGCGTGGTTCTCCTACTCACACAACCTCTCACGACACTGGACCTCTGGAGTGTGGTTCTCCTACACACACTCTGGATATGTGGTTCTCTACTCAACACAGTCTCTCGAGGTTCTCCTACTCACTCACACACATCTCTCATGAGTATGGACCTCTGGATCAGCGTGGTTCTGCTCACACACAGTCCTCATGAGTCGGTCGCAGATTTAAGTTATACTTTTCGGTATTGTTAATTTATTGTTTGTTTTTGGACAGTATTAATTTTGTGCTTTAAAAAAAAATCTGTAACAATTTATAAAGACAATGAATGAGCCAGTTTTAACTTACAATTTATCTTGTCAAACTGTTAAAAAGAAGTTATTTGGGTGTGTGATATGTACATATATAGTATTTATTTTTTTTACAACATAGCTACTTGTGACGATTTTGCATGTAGCTTACAGCTTGTACCATGTGCCAAACTTTTTACATGCATTTTCTGACTAGTATTATTTAAACATTTAAACATTGTTAGCGCTTATTCAAATGTTTGTTGTTGTCCGTGTGTACACCTGGATAAGCCCATAAATGGTAAATAAATAAAAATAAAAAACAAAGTTATGGCAGGTTAATTTAAAGAATGATTGCTAGTTTGCTAGTCAGGTTTTTGTAATGTTTCTGAAACTCAAAATGCCCTGAGGAAAACTCAGAAGATTATTATTATCAGCTTATGGGGAATTAAATTAAAGTATACATTTATACAAGATCTGAATTAAATTAAAGTATACATTCATACATGATCTGAATGAAGCTGATGGGGTATTTACTGGGGTAAATACTATTACAGGGGCAGATGCTGTCCAGGAAAGCAAAAAGTAGAAAAACAATCAAAGCCTCAGTGTTGCTCACAGGTAGCCATTAAAGGTGCAGTCCACTTGAAAAACAATCAAAGCCTCAGTGTGGCTCACAGGTAGCCATTAAAAGGCACAGTCCACTTGTAGGAGCGATTCGCTGAATTTGCCAAAAAGTGTATTGGGTTAGAATAGCAGACTACACCTTTAAGACATGAACACATTTAAATTAACCACTCCACACGTCTTATGCACTTTCCCTTTTATTTGGAAAAAACCTCACGGAGTTGAAATGTCTCTGGTACACGTGGGCACTAAGCACCCTCAGCTTGGGACACATCATGTCCACCCCTGTGCGTTTCACCCGGAACAATTCAACTTAACGCTCAACAGCGCCCCCTGGCTCGTTTTTAAAGCGTTGCATCTCCAGCACCAGGGGGGCCATTCCAAGTGTGTGGTTTAGTGACAAACCTGGCCAAGTAAGTGGTAAACCTCCTAATAGAGGGTTTTATACTCCTAGTAAAACAGAGCCATAGGGGCTCTTCTATTAAGAGGTTTACCATTTACTCAGAGTTAACTTCCCCAGGTGTGTCAGGAAACCACAAACACCCCCCTCAGCTCTGTGGGTTTGGTCCTGGCCACTGGCGGAACCCTTTGTTATAATACACCCAGTGTATGACAGATGGGATCTGCATCTCACACACGCACAGTCACCCCAGCAGCAGGAGAGCGTCCACGCCTAGTGCTTAGTTCAAGCACGGGGACACTCAGTCTAATCCAAGTCTACACACGGTACACTAAAACCACTCGATAGACATGATAAAAGTGTGTAATCATCAGCTGCCAAGGAGTCAAAACACCATGAGGTCAACAGAGCTGCTCTGCAGACGCCAGAGCACCGTCCTGGCTGGTTCAAGTATGGGGAGGGGACCCCTCGTTCCTCAGGTGGACGAGACTTCAAGTGTGTTAGTGATAAAGCTCAGTCGCGAGAGCAACAGGACACGAGCACTGAAGGCTGCCTTGCAAAAGAAGGGTCTCTTAACAGATCCGATGTGTATTTATGTCATGGCTATGTCCTTGTTTTTATTTCAAAGTTCACCAAGGCCAACTACCAGCTGTAAGAACAGCGAATCACAGTTTGAGTGTGTGTTAGTGTGTGTGTGTGTGTGTGTGTGTGTGGTGTGTGTGTGTTTGTGTGTATGTGCTTCACTGAAGTGTTACAAGGTTAAATGTCCGCCCTCATACGCACTCGAGTGTCCTTGCAGGCTTTCCATGATGTGGCTGTTGGAGGGGGCGTTGGTGAACAGGGTTCCTGCGAACGCATGCGTGCCCGTTAAGACGTGCCGGATGACTTTGCACGAGCCCAGCTCCTCGATGCGGAACCCTAAGTGCCGCACGGACTCCGCCATCTTTAGGACGCTGTCGCTGGAGGTGTAGCCAAAGTGCTGAGGACGGGAGGAGATGAGAGCAGACTATAAGAACACTACACCGGCAAGAGCTATATCCTCTCAATGAGGGAACAGACTATAAGAACTACACTCACAGCAAACGCTCTATTCACTCCATATAAGGGTAGCAAAGGCAAATTAAGTCATGAAAGAAATTTACATTTACATTTTACATTGAAACCATCTTGACATACAGTGTGGATGTCTAAGGCATTAATGTGTAAAGAGCTTTGAGTGCTCTATGAGTAGAACAGTGCTATATAAATGTGTAAAGCACTTTGAGTGCTCTAGGAGTAGAACAGCGCTATATAAATGTGTAAAGCACTTTGAGTGCTCTATGAGCAGAACAGTGCTATATAAATGTGTAAAGCACTTTGAGTGCTCTAGGAGTAGAACAGCGCTATATAAATGTGTAAAGCACTTTGAGTGCTCTATGAGTAGAACAGCGCTATATAAATGTGTAAAGTGCTTTGAGTGCTCTATGAGTAGAACAGTGCTATATAAATGTGTAAAGCACTTTGAGTGCTCTATGAGTAGAACAGTGCTATATAAATGTGTAAAGCACTTTGAGTGCTCTATGAGTAGAACAGTGCTATATAAATGTGTAAAGCACTTTGAGTGCTCTAAGAGTAGAACAGTGCTATATAAATGTGTAAGCACTTTGAGTGCTCTATGAGTAGAAAAGCGCTATATAAATGCAGTCCATTTACCATTTATAGGGCATGATATAGCTATCCGCTAGTCGCTAGTTCGATCCTTGGCAGCTTAGATAGCAGCCTCCGCCATCGATGTACGAATCGGTAGCATTAACATGTAAATGCTTTGAGTGCACTAGGAGTAGAAAGCGCTATATAAATGCAGTCCATTTACCATTTACAGTCTTCCATGAGGATCTTACCATAACTATGACACTTGAGTCACAATGTACATTAAAAATATACATCAGGGTATAAGTATAGTATAAGAGGGTATAAGGAGTATAAGAGAATATAAGTAGTGTATGAGGGTAAGTAATATAAATAAACATATAGTATAGGATAAGAGGGTATAAGTACAGTATAGAGCGTATAGGATAAGAGGGTATAAGTATACTAAAAGAGGGTATAAGTCAGTATAAGAGGGTATAATATAGTGGAGGGTATAAGGGAGTATAAAGGGTATAAGAGGGTATAAGTATACTAAAAGAGGGTATAAGTATAGTTTAAGAGAGTATAGAGGATAAGGAGTATAAGTATACTAAAAGAGGGTATAAGTATAGGATAAAAAATAAGAGAGATAAGAGGGTATAAGTATATATATAAGAGCGTATAAGTAT
>NC_045172.1:23936208-23950382 GCF_900700415.2 Clupea harengus | reverse complement strand
CACACACACACACACACACACACACACACACACACACACACACACACAACCCAGAGGCTGATCCCAGAACAGCAGACTTCACTTCTGATGCAGGATCACATTAGAGCCACACACACACACACACACACACACACACACACACACACACACACACACACACACAACCCAGAGGCTGATCCCAGAACAGCAGACTTCACTTCTGATGCAGGAGCACATTAGAGCCACACACACACACACACACACACACACACACACAAACACACACACACACAAACACACACACACACACACACAACCCAGGGTCAATACCAGAACAGCAGGCTTCACTTCTGATGCAGGATCACATTAGCGCAGAGTGGGGGGGTTGTGGTGGGAGGGTGTCTGTTTTGTGTGTTGGGGTTTTTTATTTTTTATTACATTTTTTGTACCGTGTGTGATGTTTGTTTACATTTGTCTTCTCTGTTGTTTTTGTTTGTGTAATTGAAAAAGGAAACATGTTGCTGTCAATTGCCAATTTCACTGCTGTATGATGTGTTTCCCAATAAACATATTTGAAACATTAGCGCAGAAGCACACTAACCCAGGCTCAATACCAGAACAGCAGGCTTTACTTCTGGGGCAGTGAAGCCTTTAACTCTGGCCGGTGGCTCGGAAGGAAGTGAGTTGTGGAGCGGGACGGCCGACATACCTCTGCTAAACCCCTCCATTGTGCCTGTAGCCGGCTGGCCGGGGCGCTGCGTACACCGCGGCGGCTAATCTGATTTGGCCTATTCCCGAGGGGAGCCGCTGACCTCTCCGCTCACGCTCGTGTGGTGAGGCCGCAGTGACGGCGTCTAACGGAGCGGCTCCGAGATGTTTTTTGTTCGAGCTCTTTCCCCTCCTCCTCCAGTGTGTTGCGGTCTAAATGAAGCTAGAGCGGCCCGCTACGCTGTGACTGAGAGCTGAAGAAGCATCGTTTGGTATTTGGTATAATTAGACAGCTCAGGGCTCAGCCGGGTTGGTGTCGAATGAACTTGATTCACTTATCCAGCTGATTCAATTAAAGATGAAGCAATCAGGCTAGGCCCTATAGGCCTCCTCACAGAAAACACCCATGGGTCTGTTCTATTCTCTCCCTTGTACGTCGCTTTGGACAAAAGCGTCTGCTAAATGACTAAATGTAAATGTAATGTAAATGTTCTAGGGCCTAGGCCTCCTCACAGAAACACCCATGGGTCTCTTCTAGGGCCGAGGCCTCCTCACAGAAACACCCATGGATCTGTTGTGGCCAGGGAGATGGATACAAACACTCCAACGCAGGGGGATAATGTCGTAATGTTGTAAGGAAGATGGACTGGGGTTCTCAGGGGCCATTCTATTGATCAGATGGGTAATTAATAGCAGACAAGCCTCATCATTTGATTCAGTTGTCCTTGGCTCGCCATAAACAGTTAAAGGTGCAGTGATCGATCCTGGCGAAAGGTTGCTGATATTTGAGCTCAACAGTCAATGAAATAGACTCCTCCCTCGCATGCTCCTAAAGCAGTAGTGCAGTGAAAGGGTGTGTGACTCGTCTGAACCGCTGCGTGTGTTTCACACTTACAGAAGCATGGGTGCAGCAACACGCTGCGTGTGTTTCACACTTACAGAGGCATGGGTGCAGCAACAGCACAGCTTTTTGAGTGCACAGTTTTGAGTGCACACTCTGGACCGACAGTTTTGAGTGCACACTCTGGACCAGCAGCCTTTTAAGTGCACACTCTGGACCAACAGCACAGCCTTTTGAGTGCACACTCTGGACCAACAGCACAGGTTTGAGTGCACACTCTGGTCCCACAGCACAGCCTTTTGAGTGCACACTCTGGTCCCACAGCACAGCCTTTTGAGTGCACACTCTGGACTAACAGCACAGCCTTTTGAGTGCACACTCTGGACCGACAGCACAGCCTTTTGAGTGCACAGTTTTGAGTGCACACTCTGTACCAACAGCCTTTTGAGTGCACACTCGGGACCAACAGCACAGCCTTTTGAGTGCACACTCTGGACCAACAGCACAGGTTTGAGTGCACACTCTGGTCCCACAGCACAGCCTTTTGAGTGCACACTCTGGTCCAACAGCCTTTTGAGTGCACACTAGACCAACAGCACAGCCTTTTGAGTGCACACTCTGGACCAACAGCCTTTTAAGTGCACACCTAGAGGAACCTGAAATTTGCTGAATGTGTCAAAATGTGTAATGGTATCTAATCAACGACTGCTTCTTTAACCAGTAGCTCTTTCTCCCTCTCTTCCCATGTCAGGGTCCAGGATCCCTCTCGGCTACGGATACGGTTGGCATGCTGGATGTGTGAGGTTTTCGTCCCACAATGCACCCCTGGCCGAAGGTGGCCTGGGTCCTTCTGCTAACGCTCTTCTCTGATTGGCTGAGGACGGCTCTGTCCCGTGACTTCACCATCAAAGACATCATCTACCTCCATCCATCAAGTACCGTACCCAGTTTAATGTTTTATTTTTATTTAGTCATTTTAGCAGACGCTTTTATCCAAAGCGACTTACATATGTGCGACTTACAATGTATACACATTTTACATGATGGCACACTGCACATCAGGAGCAATTAGGGGTTCAGTGTCTTGCTCAAGGACGCTTCGACAGGGAATCGAACTAGCAACCTTCTGATTACTAAACGACTTCTCTACCACTGTACCACTGTCGCCTAATGTGTCTAATTAGGCTGTGTGTATGGCAAGCAATTCCTTTAAAACGTAATAAAAAATAATTGGTCACTGAGTGCAGTTAAAATACAACACTTGATATCACAGGTTGGCACTGAATTCATATTGTGAACACCTTCACCAAAGTGCAGAAATAAAAATCATGGGAACTTGCTAATTAAAGATGGCAAAACCCGGGGAACATTTGGGAGTTGTGTATGTGACTCGAGTGTGTGTGTGCTGGGAACATTTGGGAGTTGTGTATGTGACTCGAGTGTGTGTGTGCTGGGAACATTTGGGAGTTGTGTATGTGACTCGAGTGTGTGTGTGCTGGGAACATTTGGGAGTTGTGTATTTGACTCAAGTGTGTGTGCTGGGAACATTTGGGAGTTGTGTATGTGACTCGAGTGTGTGTGTGCTGGGAACATTTTGGAGTTGTGTATGTGACTCAAGTGTGTGTGTGCTGGGAACATTTGGGAGTTGTGTATGTGACTCAAGTGTGTGTTCCGGTTGACCCTGTAGCTGCCAGACCAGCGTGTCATTGCTAGAGAGGAACTAATCAGGTGTTACAGTACACTCCAGGATAACCCCCCCCACACACACACACATACACACACACACACACCTGTCCTGCGTGTGTTCATAGCTGTGTCTGTGTGAAACTGAATCAAACACAGAAACCCAATACCGTCATGCCTCACCCTCACGACGATGATCCACGATTATAGCGGTGTCAGTCAATGATTGTTTTATAGTAAATTGTTACACATTAACAACACAGTTAATATCAGTGAACAATATTCCTCATATTAAAGTATGCCAAGTACCTTAACCTTAACTTTAAAAGTATACTTTCTACATATTTAAGTGTACAACACAGTATATTGTTAACTTAACCTCGTCAGTGAATCGTCAGTCGTAGCCGTCTAGACTAGAGCATATTTTGAGTATACTACTGTATGATTTTTTAGATTACATTAGATTCAACTTTATTGTCATTGCACAGAGTACAAGTACTGAGGCAACGAAATGCAGTTTAGCATCCAACCAGAAGTGCAGAGTATGTGCATATGTAAAGTGGAGTAAGTGAATAAATAAATATATATGTACAGTAAGAAATAGATATGTAATATGAACAGAATTGGGACTAGCAGCAATTGAGGTAAGAAGTGTAGAATGATAAGTATATAAAAAGTGCAGGTGTAAGTATTAGTGGTGGTAATAAGTGAAATGAAATGAAATGAAAAGTGAATGAGCTAGTAGTAATACAATGTTTAAGAATGTGTGAGTGTTGATAGTTCTGTGATGACTTCACGTTTGGGTTCCCAGCCACTCCTTATCCTGGGGGCTTCAAGTGCTTCACCTGTGAGAGCGCTGTGGACAACTTCGACTGCAACCGCTGGGCGCCGGATATGTACTGTCCACGAGGTACGGTCACCCAATACACACACCTCCTACAAAAAGGCTCACACACACTTCAAAAACATCTCACCTCATACACATGTTAAAAAAAACACACACATGCTTACACCTGAATACTAAGTATGTGATATTAAGTATGGTACTATGGAGTACTAACATAGTCACCTCAAAAACAGTTCAAAGCAAAGCAGTCTACGGAACATGGGCATATATTTGTTTATATTTCAGACTGTTACTATGGTAATGTGAGTGGTGTCTCTGACAGACATTTCCTCAACATAAGAAGGTATGTGAGAGGCATGTGAGAGGTATGGGAGAGGTACTGTATGCGTTGACTTTCCCTTTGGTTTGCCCCTCTTTGCCAGAGACCAGATACTGCTACACACGTCACAAGATGGCCGCCGCAGGGGCCAGCGTGTCGGTGACCAAGCGCTGTGTGGCTCTCGATGACTGTCTCTACACGGGATGCTCTGATGTATATGACCAAGGTCACAGGGTAAGAGGGAGCGCCCGCCCAGACGACTGGCGACAGTGGAGTGGATTCGGGCCGAGGTCATAGCCAGAACCGGGACTGGTTCGGACCAGATGGGCTATCAGGAGTTTGATATCACTTTAGGGATTACAAAAAAAACTGGTTTCTCACCAAATTGAATTGGAATGAATTGAAATTATTTCCATGGAATTTAAAGGTACAGAAGTAACCACACATCGTCACTAAGATCTGAAACAGTCATCATGGCGTTCTTATCACGTCTGATAATTAGCCACAGTGTCGACTAAGATCTGAAACAGTCATCATGGCGTTCTTATCACGTCTGATAATTAGTCACAGTGTCGACTAAGATCTGAAACAGTTATCATGGCGTTCTTATCACGTCTGATAATTAGTCATAATTGCATATTGAACAGGAGTTAATAGTACTCTGCCTAATCTTCAGTATAGCGTAGCTATCTATCCTTCTAACAAATTAAACTGACTCATATCAGTTTAATCATCGACACTCCTCACTCCTGTAGTGAAGTGCTGTAGTGGATTTGATTGGCTGTTTGCAGTCTGCACCGCTTAATGCTGGTGCTTGAATGGATTTGATTGGCTGTTTGCAGTCTGCACCGCTTAATGCTGGCGCTTGAATGGATTTGATTGGCTGTTTGCAGTCTGAATGGATTTGATTGGCTGTTTGCAGTCTGCACCGGTCCTTGAATGGATTTGATTGGCTGTTTGCAGGTCTGCACAGCCTGCTGTGAGGGTAACATCTGCAACATGGCGGTGCCGAGGAACGAGAGCTCGGCCGTGTTCACCACCACCTCCCCCCTCAACAGAACCGCGGCGCTGTCACGACACTGGACACTCTGGATCGGCGTGGTTCTGCTACTCACACACACTCTCTCATGAGGATGGACCCTCTGGATCAGTGTGGTTCTGCTACTCACACACACATCACACAGTCTCTCATGAGGGATCAGCGTGGTTCTCCAACTCACACACAGTCTCTCACGACACTGGACCCTCTGGATCAGCGTGGTTCTCCTACTCACACACTCTGGATCAGCGTGGTTCTCCTACTCACACACACACTCTCTCACGACACTGGACCCTCTGGATCAGTGTGGTTCTCCTACTCACACACTCTGGATCAGCGTGGTTCTCCTACTCACACACACTCTCTCACGACACTGGACCCTCTGGATCAGTGTGGTTCTCCTACTCACACACTCTGGATCAGTGTGGTTCTGCTACTCACACACAGTCTCTCATGAGGTTCTCCTACTCACTCACACACATTCTCTCATGAGTATGGACCTTCTGGATCAGCGTGGTTCTGCTCACACACAGTCTCTCATGAGTCGGTCGCAGATTTAAGTTATACTTTTCGGTATTGTTAATTTATTGTTTGTTTTTGGACAGTATTATATTTTGTGCTTTTAAAAAAAAATCTGTAACAATTTATAAAGACAAGTGAATGAGCCAGTTTTAACTTACAATTTATCTTGGTCAAACTGTTAAAAAGAAGTTATTTGGGTGTGTGATATGTACATATATAGTATTTATTTTTTTACAACATAGCTACTTGTGACGATTTTGCATGTAGCTTACAGCTTGTACCATGTGCCAAACTTTTTACATGCATTTTCTGACTAGTATTATTTAAACATTTAAACATTGTTAGCGCTTATTGCAAATGTTTGTTGTTGTCCGTGTGTACACCTGGATAAGCCCATAAATGGTAAATAAATAAAAATAAAAATAACAAAGTTATGGCAGGTTAATTTAAAGAATGATTGCTAGTTTGCTAGTCAGGTTTTTGTAATGTTTCTGAAACTCAAAATGCCCTGAGGAAAACTCAGAAGATTATTATTATCAGCTTATGGGGAATTCAATTAAAGTATACATTTATACAAGATCTGAATTAAATTAAAGTATACATTTATACAAGATCTGAATGAAGCTGATGGGGTATTTACTGGGGTAAATACTATTACAGGGGCAGATGCTGTCCAGGAAAGCAAAAAGTAGAAAAACAATCAAAGCCTCAGTGTTGCTCACAGGTAGCCATTAAAGGTGTAGTCCACTTGAAAAACAATCAAAGCCTCAGTGTGGCTCACAGGTAGCCATTAAAAGGTACAGTCCACTTGTAGGAGCGATTCGCTGAATTTGCCAAAAAGTGTATTGGGTTAGAATAGCAGACTACACCTTTAAGACACGAACACATTTAAATGAACCACTCCACACGTCTTATGCACTTTCCCTTTAATTAAGAAAAAAAACCTCACGGAGTTGAAATGTCTCTGGTACACGTGGGCACTAAGCACCCTGAGCCTGGGACACATCATGTCCACCCCTGTGCATTTCACCCGGAACAATTCAACTTAACGCTCAACAGCGCCCCCTGGCTAGTTTTTAAAGCGTTGCATCTCCAGCACCAGGGGGGCCATTCCAAGTATGTGGTTTAGTGACAAACCTGGCCAAGTAAGTGGTAAACCTCCTAATAGAGGGTTTTATACTCCTAGTAAAACAGAGTCCTTCTATTAAGGGCTCTTCTATCAAGATGTTTACCATTTACTCAGAGTTAACTTCCCCAGGTGTGTCAGGAAACCACAAACACCCTTCAGCTCTGGGGGTTTGGTCCTGGCCACTGGCGGAACCCTTTGTTATAATACACCCAGTGTATGACAGATGGGATCTGCATCTCACACACGCCAGTCAACCCCAGCAGCAGGAGAGCTTCCACGCCTAGTGCTTAGTTCAAGCACGGGGAGCACTCAGTCTAATCCACAAGTCTACACACGGTACACTAAAACCACTCGATAGACATGATAAAAGTGTGTAATCATCAGCTGCCAAGGAGTCAAACACCATGAGGTCAACAGAGCTGCTCTGCAGACCGCCAGAGCACCGTCCTTTGGCTGGTTCAAGTATGGGGAGGGGACCCCTTGTTCCTCAGGTGGACGAGACTTCAAGTGTGGTTAGTGATAAAGCTGCTCAGTCGTGGAGGAGCAACAGGACACGAGCACTGAAGGCTGCCCTTGCAAAAGAAGGGTCTCTTAACAGATCCCGATGTGTATTTATGTCATGGCTATGTCCTTGTTTTTATTTCAAAGTTCACCAAGGCCAACTACCAGCTGTAAGAACAGCGAATCACAGTTTGAGTGTGTGTTAGTGTGTGTGTGTGTGTGTGTGTGTGTGTGTGTGTGTGTGTGTTGTGTGTACGTGCTTCACTGAAGTGTTACAAGGTTAAATGTCCGCCTCCTCATACGCACTCGAGTGTCCTTGCAGGCTTTCCATGATGTGGCTGTTGGAGGGGGCGTTGGTGAACAGGGTTCCTGCGAACGCATGCGTGCCCGTTAAGACGTGCCGGATGACTTTGCACGAGCCCAGCTCCTCGATGCGGAACCCTAAGTGCCGCACGGACTCCGCCATCTTTAGGACGCTGTCGCTGGAGGTGTAGCCAAAGTGCTGAGGACGGGAGGAGATGAGAGCAGACTATAAGAACACTATACTCGGCAAGAGCTATATCCACTCTCAAATGAAGGGAGCAGACTATTAACAACACTACACTCACAGCAAACGCTCTATTCACTCTCATATAAGGGTAGCAAAGGCAAATTAAGTCATGAAAGAAATTTACATTTTACATTTTACATTGAAACCATCTTGACATACAGGGTAGATGTCTGAGGCATTAACATGTAAAGCACTTTGAGTGCACTATGAGTAGAACAGCGCTATATAAATGTGTAAAGCACTTTGAGTGCTCTAGGAGTAGAACAGCGCTATATAAATGTGTAAAGCACTTTGAGTGCTCTAGGAGTAGAACAGTGCTATATAAATGTGTAAAGCACTTTGAGTGCTCTAGGAGTAGAACAGTGCTATATAAATGTGTAAAGCACTTTGAGTGCTCTAGGAGTAGAACAGTGCTATATAAATGTGTAAAGCACTTTGAGTGCTCTAGGAGTAGAACAGTGCTATATAAATGTGTAAAGCACTTTGAGTGCTCTATGAGTAGAACAGTGCTATATAAATGTGTAAAGCACTTTGAGTGCTCTATGAGTAGAACAGTGCTATATAAATGTGTAAAGCACTTTGAGTGCTCTAAGAGTAGAACAGTGCTATATAAATGTGTAAAGCACTTTGAGTGCTCTATGAGTAGAAAAGCGCTATATAAATGCAGTCCATTTACCATTTATAGGGCATGATATAGCTATCCTAGCTAGTCGCTAGTTCGATCCTTGGCAGCTTAGATAGCAGCCTCCGCCATCGATGTACGAATCGGTAGCATTAACATGTAAAGTGCTTTGAGTGCACTAGGAGTAGAAAAGCGCTATATAAATGCAGTCCATTTACCATTTACAGTCTTCCATGAGGATCTTACCATAACTATGACACTTGAGTCACAATGTATCATTAAAAAATACATCAGGGTATAAGTATAGTATAAGAGGGTATAAGGGAGTATAAGAGAATATAAGTATAGTGTATGAGGGTATTAGTACAGTATAAGTATAAGAGCATATAAGTATAGGATAAGAGGGTATAAGTACAGTATAAGAGCGTATAGGATAAGAGGGTATAAGTATACTAAAAGAGGGTATAAGTACAGTATAAGAGGGTATAAGTATAGTGTGAGAGGGTATAAGGGAGTATAAGAGGGTATAAGAGGGTATAAGTATACTAAAAGAGGGTATAAGTATAGTTTAAGAGAGTATAAGAGGGTATAAGGGAGTATAAGTATACTAAAAGAGGGTATAAGTATAGGATAAGAGAATATAAGAGAGCATAAGAGGGTATAAGTATAGTATAAGAGCGTATAAGTATAGTATAAGAGGGCATGAGTATAGTTTAAGAGAGTATAAGAGGGTATAAGTATACTAAAAGAGGGTATAAGTATAGTATAAGCGTATAAGTATAGGATAAGAGGGTATAAGAGAGTATAAGGACACCCCAATGGGTGTTAGCCTGATTCATCTCCATGCAAGATCAGGTAAACTGAATAAAGAGGCCAACGTGTGAGCAGTCACCAAACCGCTCTGAAGAACGGTGGCCTATATCCACCTCTACTGGCTCTGACACGGACTGCCTCAGACACAGTGTTTCATGACATGCATGTGTTTAGACACACAAACAGAAGTGTTTTGGATGTCGGGAACATGAAGATGAGGCTCACCGCTTGTCCCGTGGTGGGATTTATGAAGTCGGCCCAGAATCCACCTCTCCACAAGGTGAAGCATAACTCTTTAGCACCGCTCACAAACTGCAAAACAGCCCCAAATCAGCACATAGATGCATTAGATGCATTATCTTCATCAGCCATTTTATGTTTATTCAAATATTATCAAGCATAACATCTGAACATTACTTAGAGATGACAAGCCATACTTAGTTACAGTGAAATGGATTTATATGAAACAATTGCTTGGAATATCATGTTTCATGTTTCAGTTCATGAATCACTGTAATACAAAATCTTACATGTATTACAGACTCCATCGTTTGGAGAAAATGCAACATGTGTGTCAACCTGACCCACCTTATCTAAGAGCTGTTGTCTTTCTAGGTCCAAGTCCTCGCCTTCTATTCCCAGGGTCTTCTGTGTCACCGTGACAACCATGAGACTACCCGCAGGTGCTGCTGGGAAAAACAACTCCAACTCTGGAGAGGAAACACAAAATTTACATTTACATTAAGTCATTTAGCAGACGCTTTTGTCCAAAGCGACGCACAAGGGAGAGAATAGTCAAGCTACGAGCAATAGAACCTGGTGTAACAATAAATACTACTTTACATAAGAAATATATAAAAAAAATGAAATAGAAAGAAAAAGAAGTGCAGAAATGTAACTGCTGTAATTGCAAGTTAAGCACTTGTCGAAGTGGCAGTTAGGACGGGAAGTGCTCTCTGAAGAGTTGGGTCTTCAAAATGGAGGACTCATGATATTATCCAATGGATCAAATACTCTTCTTTACCCAATTTACTGACACACATCCATAGGATGGCAAGAATGACAATCAAACACATAGCGAGTTCATGTGTCATCACCATAATCCCACACCTTCATTGATAAGAGTTTACTCTTGTGGTAGACTACGATACTGCATGATTCAAGAATTGCATCATACTTTCCCAGAGTTGTTTTCAAGTTGACTTCTGGCATATCACAGATCCAGAGCCCACATTTATAAAGTGTGTACATACCATCATGAATCATGCACTCGTTCCTCATCACATCACAAAGCATATATTAAGACTTTTCCTGGTTCAGCACAGTTCACAGCAACAACACAGAGATAAGCGACGAACCTTTTTTTAACAGCTCTGGGCACGGATGCATTGAGCACTCGATGTTTGAGTGGTCAAAGTACTGTTCCGCTCTGCTCACCCTCTGGGCGACCAAAGGAATCTCTTTTCCCTTCAAAAGACACAAAAACATCCATGAATGCCACACGGCAAAAAAAAAAAAAAAAACAGTTCACAAGAGGATTGATTAGAGCATGGATTATCACTAAATGCATCGGCACACTGAGACTCTCTCTCCTACCTGAAACTCAGACACAAACTGTGCCAGCACAAACTCGTGTCTCTCACTGTTGGACGGGGAGGTCAGAACATCAGGGACCGTCCGGTGGACCGGGCCCTTCTTATAGGGTCCTGTCCCCTCTAGATGGCAGGCAAAGCCTACGTTGCCTGGCAACTGAAACCGCTGATCCTTTTGACCGAATGGGCCCATGTGCTCATCAGGCCATATGGTTCTGGGTCCTGCTGACATAATAAACAAACATGTAAACAACAACATGTAAACAACAGTGATAGCTACTGATGCAGAGTTACCTACATGCTTTAAAATCTTGTCTGACACCAACTTGAAGAAAAAAAATCCACGAGCTTAATGCATCTCACTCCAAAAAATTACAGCTGTCAAATACAGTCAGCCTTGAAAGTTGGCAACTCTGCTTGAGTTTACATGTGCAAAACCCGACACTCATTTCTATTTATATGTAAAAGCATATGTAGCCACTTGCAATACAAAGAAGGACGATACAACTGAAGTGATAGTTCAGGAACTGGCACCTGTATCTTGTGACGATACAACAACATAGGGCTCGTCCGACCCCGACGACCCAGCGGCGGAGAATGCTCGGGCAGGAGGCACCCTCTGGGCTCCGTGAATCCCGGAGATCTGTGACACCAGTCTCGCTCTACGGCACAGCACCTATGGACACATCGTGGGGGGGGGGGTAGGTATGTAACACATACGCTGACAGACACGCAGCTCATATTATTGTTAGTTATGTGTACATGGTTTTGGAAACTTACACTTGCCATCCTTGTGAAGCTTCTCCTTCAAGCTCCACGGAAAGTGCAAAAGACTAGTGTTTTGATGCTTCAAAATAAAGAGAGATGGTAAATCAACAAATCACTAGCAGCAGTATAAATCCTAACCCTATATAAACATACCAAGAAAAAGCAACACGATGTAACATGATGATTAACGTTAGCTAACTGGCTAGTGAGGTTAGCTAGCTATGCTAGGTAACACCAAGTGAGTATTACACAACCAACGGAGATCATAGAATATGTGATTAATTTGCAACAAAATACTAAAAACCTAGATAATGCAACTGTCATTTCGATATCGTGTTTGACGTTCGCTGCCACACTTGAGGTTAGCTAGCTGCTAGCTAAAGTTAGCTTAGTTACATAATAACAAAACACTGCAATCCTTGCTCACTAACCACTCATAACGACAGTATCTATAATGTTTGACAATAATCGACAATGAATCTCCAAAACAATTTACAAGGTACGCTTAACTCCCTATACACTTTCAGCGCGAAGCAGACACTTTAAACGACTTGTCGATACCAGCCAAAGCTGGCGCAACTCTTGTTTTTGTTTCGATCAGATTCACTCCCAGTGTCCGTAAATAACTTCATAATATACATGAGAAATCGAAATGACACGCATTTACAAAAAACTCCAAATATGTTACATGTATTCCTGATGAATATAATAAGTTATGTATGACTTACATAGGTAACATTACATGTAAAAGAACATAATGTTCTCACCTTGTTTTCTCCCAGTACAGTATAGCTCTCCCACTTCTGCTATGCCATATGCGCACATGCGCTCTCATGACTTTAGACAGCAGGGTATCACGAGGGTCAAATTTAGCCACCCACTGACAGGTCTTTGCAGGGATAAAACATATTCTAAACGATGGCATGGATACATTTGCCAGTCTCAAATCAACGTTGCCACTGTCATCACGCCTTTTCTTTGTCTTAATAGCACAGTGACGTAATTCCCTTTTACGAGGATATTTTCACCAATCAGAAATGATATAGACATGTATAGTGTGTTTACACACGATGACCACAAGATGCCAGCAAAAGCAAAGAGGAGCCACGCATTTAACTAAAATCTTGAACAGAACTCCAGCATCATTGAACCCAGCCTCTTGTTTCATCGATCCCTCCCAGCAATCAATCAATCAATTGGGGCCGCTCATGTCAGAGCAGAATGAACCGGAGGAAGACATTCAGAAACAAAGACACAACAGTCTAATGTCAACTCTCTTACCACTTTATCAGATGTAGGGCTAAATGAGGCTGCAAGAAGGCTGTGAATAGTTGTAATGGAGTGTAACAGTAACTGTAGGGGCCCGTTGCATTATTTGGTTGGACGTGGATAAGACACCTAGAATATATAGAATATAGAAATATTGTGGGAATATAGGAATATTGTGGGGTGTCCAGCTAACTGGATTGATAGCTGGTACTGTAAGTTAGCTAGCGGAGCTGAATGAGACTGAACGTTCTCAGGGAATGAGTCTTTAGTCACATCTAAGAGTATGCTGATTGGCTCGACAGCTTGGCCTAAATACCCAACTGAATACTACACATATTACTCTGAATACCCCACTATATACAATAAAACATGACTTTGATATACTACACATATTACTTTAAATACCCC
Organism: Clupea harengus; assembly: GCF_900700415.2. NCBI lineage: Eukaryota > Metazoa > Chordata > Actinopteri > Clupeiformes > Clupeidae > Clupea > Clupea harengus. The sequence goes on along the minus strand of NC_045172.1, from coordinate 23,936,792 downwards.
ACTATATACTACAGATATTACTCTAAATACCCCACTTAATGTGTTAATGTCCACTCATGCTATGATTATTATTTGACTGTTTCTCTACATACTCATTCTTCCACTAATGATGGGGGAACAATTTTCAGGTCCCGTTAAAAAAAAACACGCTAGCCAGGCTATGCAGGTGACATTCTCCTGAGACAGCATACCCCATAAAACCCACTCATTACTTCATTTGGAAGGCATGAACACACGCAGTCAACAGATGGTTGTGATTGCGCATTGAGCTTTGAAGTGGCCCAATAAACCCACAACACCGAATGAAGTATTTCCTCGTCATGATGGAGACCATATATCTGTGTTGGCAAAATGAATACATAAATGTCACAGCTGCTGCTGCTGCTTGCAGGTCTCCTAGGCGGAGTTCTCCCATGGCTGCTTCCATACATTATTAAACTCAGAGTCACTCAAGCAGCCGACACACACACACACACACACACACACACTAACTCAATGCTAGAGCCACAGCCTCTGGCCACAGGTAAGTTTGCCCGGGGGTACACAGGTAGACCTGCCCGGGGGTACTCCAGCACAGCTTTGCC
>NC_045172.1:23911208-23913708 GCF_900700415.2 Clupea harengus | reverse complement strand
TACACACACACACGTCCACATAAGACTACACACACACACGTCCACATAATACTACAGACACACACGTCCACATAAGACTACACACACACACGTCCACATAATACTACAGACACACACGTCCACATAAGACTACACACACACACGTCCACATAAGACTACACACACACACGTCCACATAAGACTACACACACACACGTCCACATAAGACCACAGACACACACGTCCACATAAGACTACAGACACACACGTCCACACAAGACTACAGACACACACGTCCACATAAGACTACACACACACACGTCCACACAAGACATAAGACTACAGACACACACGTCCACATAAGACTACAGACTACAGACACACACGTCCACATAAGACTACACACACACACGTCCACATAAGACTACACACACACACACGTCCACATAAGACTACAGACACACACGTCCACATAAGACTACAGACACACACGTCCACATAAGACATCCACACTGAACAAGGTGACGGGACTCGACATCCACACTGAACTAGGAGATGCAGACTGAGTTCCCCCTGCTGTAGAGCCCAACAGAGAGCACCGCAGCACTACAGCAGGGCCAATGCAGTGACTCCCCTCACCAGCTGAGATATATCCAGGGCCAATGCAGTGACTCCCCTCACCAGCTGAGCACTACAGCAGGGCCAATGCAGTGACTCCCCTCACCAGCTGAGATATATCCAGGGCCAATGCAGTGACTCCCCTCACCAGCTGAGCACTACAGCAGGGCCAATGCAGTGACTCCCCTCTCACCAGCTGAGCTACTATATCCAGGGCCAGTTCCAGTATTGTGAGGCCAATTCAGCGCCGTGCTAATTAGAAATGGCATCTTGTTGGCATATCCTTCATTCATCCATAGTGTGCCTGTGTGTGTGTGTGTGTGTGTGTGTGTGTGTGTGTGTGTGTGTGTGTGTGTGTGTGTGTGTATGTGTGGAGTGTGTTCAGCTTAGAGATGTCATACCCACCGGCCTTTCTAAAAGGCTAATATCATGACCTCCATTAGTAGCATTTAGTCATTTAGACTCAAATAGCCCTCCATTCATAGGAGCCGGGTAGCAGAGTGTCACAGTGAGATGCTGAACTGCCAGAATGGACTGCTTCATCAGTCCTCCCCCTCCCTCTCCCTCTCTCTCCCCCTCCCCTTCTCTCTCTCTCTCTCTCTTTCTCCCTCCCTCTCTCGCTCTCTCTCTCTCTCTCTTTCTCCCTCTCTCTCGTTCTCTCCCCCTTCCTCTCTCTCTCTCTCTCTCTTTCTCCCTCCCCCTCTCTCTCTCTCCCTCCCTCTCTTTCTCTCTCTCTCCCCCACCCTCTCTCTTTCTCTCCCCCTCCCTCTCTTTCTCTCTCTCTCCCTCCCTCTCTCTCTTTCTCTCTCGTTCTCCCTCTCTCTCTCCCCCTCCCTCCCTCTCTCTCTTTCCCTCTCTCTCTCTCTCTCTCCCCCTCCCTCCCTCTCTCTCTTTCTCTCTCGTTCTCCCTCTCTCTCTCCTCCTCCCTCCCTCTCTCTCTTTCTCTCTTTCTCCCTCCCTCTCTCTCTTTCTCTCTCTCTCCTTCCCTCTCTTTCTCTCTCGTTCTCCCTCTCCCTCTCTCTCCCCCTCCCTCCCCCTGAAGCTGTCCGCTGTCACTACAGGGCCCCACTAGAGCAGACAGGAGGGATGGGTTTGACGTGTGTGTGTGTGTGTGTGTGTGTGTGTGCGTGTGTGTGTGTTTGTGTGTGTGTGTGTGTGTGTGTGTGTGCATGTGTGTGCGTGTGTGTGTGTGTGTGTGTGTGTGTGTATGTGTGTGTGTGTGTGTGTGTGTGTGTGTCTGTGTGCGTGTGTGTGTGTGTGTGGAGGTGGGGGCAGAGAGAGAGAGAGAGATGTAACACACTGGGGGGAAGGGGCGGTCAAAAGAAGCTGACAGGATGCTGCTCCGCTCTGATGGAGGAAATGGGAAAGACAGAGAGAGAGGGTGAGACAGAGATGTCAGACAGACAGACAGACAGACAGAGACATCAGACAGACAGGCAGAGAGAGAGGGTGAGACAGAGACATCAGACAGACAGACAGACAGAGACATCAGGGTTGGCATGCGGGCAGAGGAGGAGTGTTATCGGCATCACTGTAGAGAGCCTGCCAGCGCGGGGTGGGATTGGGGTGGGGGAGAGAGGAAGTGCTTCCCTCTTCCCTGGCGTCGTCACACACACACACACACACACACACACACACACACACACACAAACACACACACACATTCTTCCCTGGCGTCTGTCAGGTGGAGATGCCCCCTGCTGCTCCGCCTCTGATCCATCCAACAGAGACGCTCCTCTCTGGCCCGACGTCTCAAAGACACACACACACACACACACACACACACACACACACACACACACACACACACACACGCCTCAAAGGCAGGCCAGTTTACTTATTTACTCGTCCTCTCCTGGGGAGCTTCTTATTTACTCTCCTGTTGGGAGTTTGTGCACTGGAA
>NC_045172.1:23906208-23908708 GCF_900700415.2 Clupea harengus | reverse complement strand
TGTGTGTGTGTGTGTGTGTGTGTGGATGGAGCATCGTCAGGTTTTTAAACACGCTTCCCAGGTGCCAGAGGCGAGGAGGACATAAAGCAGATGAACTTGATAGCAGTCCCTGAGTACCCATTAGCGTAGCGTAGCGCTAGCCAGCGAGAGAAGCCCTCTCAGTGTTGTGTAACCCCCTTTAATGTGTTGGTTTTTAGCATATAACCCAGAGACACTGGCAGTGAGAGGGAGCCGTAATGGCTCCGCTGATGGCTGCCCTGATCCAAAATGGGTCCTCATTACAGAAGAAGTGCATTAAACATCTGCAGCTCCTGCAGTCAACAGCGTGGATCAGCGGCCCCAAGTGCCGCTACGTGACGCTTTTCTGCCTTCTGACATATCTGCATGAACTGGGGGGGTCATCTGTTCTGGTTCCAGCTGTTCTCTGGGTGTGTGTGTAATGGTGATGATGTTGCATATGAGATGACCTCGAACACCCCTAACCTCCTAACAGCCTTGCTCTTTCTCTCTCTGCACTCTCTACGTCACTTTTGTCAGATTGCTTAGAATTAGTCGGCTACTTTGCGTTCCCTCTCAACAGGTCTCCTAGCTGGAGCTTGACCGCTGTTCCTCGATTGTAAATCACTTTGGATGAAAGCAACGGCCTGCCGAATGAAAGTGAGTGTTCGTGTCAGAGCTGTGCAGATGCCCCCTTACCCTGAGTGCCTTCTGTGGCTCATTTTGTGGTTTATTTTCTCCATGTTCAGTTGCCAGAGGCTGTGGGGAGCAGGACTCACTTACCCAGGGGGCACTTTGCGACCTTGCCAAAGATAGACATGAAACAGGTCCTACTGAGCCCATTTGATGCATCAGGGGACGTTTCTGCCACCACACCACACCGCACCGCGCCACTCCTCTGCGCTCTGCCTTTATGTGAGAGCCTCTCTCTCTCTCTCTCTCTCCGGACCGTCCCCGGCGGTGCTGTCCATAGCTATAACATCACACGACCCACCGCATCCCTACATGCCCACCGCATCCCTACATGCACTGCAACCACGAATGACAGCAAGGCCCTCTCTGCATCAAACTGTCTCTACTGTTTACGTCAAGCAGAAAGAGTGGGAAAGCTCCCACCATCAACAGAAAAACAACTTTAACTGCAACTGCAGCATGGTAAAGATTTATTCTCAATATTTTAGACAAAATGAAAGTTGTGGAAAATGTGCAAAAAGCCGTAAATGTGGATTTTGTCAATCTAATGGAATGAGTGACCTCCCTCCCTTGCAATGACATTGTTAAAGAAAAATATTACATTTGATATCAAAACATTCCGATGTAAGATGAAATTTCCATTTCGATTTCTACGAGTACATTATCCTTAGTTCTACATGAACGAGAGGTTTGTGGTTGAGTATGACATGAGAGTATACTACCCCTCTAAGAGTATACTAACTCTCTAAGAGTATACTAACCCTGTAAGAGTATACTAACCCTCTAAGAGTATACTAACCCCTTTAAGAGTATACTACCCAGACAGGAATATTAACCTGCAAATAATAACTTGAAGGTGAGTTGGCCATGATTGGACCGCACCTTCATGAGCGCACAAACAGTCCCCAGCACGTACATCCAGGCCCGTACGTGAGCGCCTCAGCCCTCACCTCTACACGACCTCGTCAGAGATGGCAGCCGGTCCGCTGCTCAGTATTCAGAGCAGCGCCGACATCTCTGTGAAGAGCCTCCTCGTAGGGAGAAGCCACAGGCCTGTCAGAGAAGACAGCAGGGTGCCACGCTCACAGCCAACATGGGGGGGGAAACAAGACGATGAGCCAGGAGGATTCTGGGAGCTGCTCTCCTCAGCACTGCTGCTGTGCAGCGCAGTGAGACGTCTGGTGTTCACATCGTTTCAAAGCACAGCCATGGTTTAGTATTCTCTCACAGGGTTAGTATTCCTGTCTGGGTAGTACACATATAGAGGGTTAGAAGGTTAATATTCCTGTCTGGGAAGTATACTCTTAAAGGGGTTAGTATACTCTTAGAGGATTAGTATACTCTTAGAGGGTTAGTAGGTTAATATTCCTGTCTGGGTAGTATACTCTTAGAGGATTAGCATTCCTGTCTGGGTAGTATATTGTTAGAGGGGTAGTATACTCTTAGAGGGGTAGTATTCTCTTAGAGGGTTAGTAGGTTAATATTCCTGTCTGGGTAGTATACTCTTAGAGGATTAGTAGGTTAACATTCCTGTCTGCGTAGTATACTCTTAGAGGATTAGCATTCCTGTCTGGGTTGTATACTCTTAGAGGGTTAGTAGGTTAATATTCCTGTCTGGGTAGTATACTCTTAGAGGATTAGTAGGTTAATATTCCTGTCTGGGTAGTATACTCTTAGAGGGTTAGTATACGCTTACAGCGGTGTAGATACTATACTCTTAGAGGGGTAGTTATTTCCTGTCTGAGAAGTTATACTCATTAAAGGGATCGGTTCGATATTACTCTTACAGGGTTAGTATCACTCTTAGAGG
>NC_045172.1:23893961-23896461 GCF_900700415.2 Clupea harengus | reverse complement strand
ATTATGCTTTTAAACACAAACAAATACAGTAAAACTCCCCCCTGGTCTCACCATGGAGCATCGTCAGTGCGTGTATGTGTGTGTATGAGTGTGTGTGTGTGAGTGTCTGAGTGTGTGTGTGTGTGTGTGTGTGTGTGTGTGTGTGTGTGTGTGTGTGTGTGTGTGTGGATGGAGCATCGTCAGGTTTTTTAACACGCTTCCCAGGTGCCAGAGGCGAGGAGGACATAAAGCAGATGAACTTGATAGCAGTCCCTGAGTACCCATTAGCGTAGCGTAGCGCTAGCCAGCGAGAGAAGCCCTCTCAGTGTTGTGTAACCCCCTTTAATGTGTTGTTTTTTAGCATATAACCCAGAGACACTGGCAGTGAGAGGGAGCCGTAATGGCTCCGCTGATGGCTGCCCTGATCCAAAATGGGTCCTCATTACAGAAGAAGTGCATTAAACATCTGCAGCTCCTGCAGTCAACAGCGTGGATCAGCCCCAAGTGCCGCTACGTGACGCTTTTCTGCCTTCTGACATATCTGCATCAACTGGGGGGGTCATCTGTTCTGGTTTCAGCTGTTCTCTGAGTGTGTGTGTAATGGTGATGATGTTGCATATGAGATGACCTCGAACACCCCTAACCTCCTAACAGCCTTGCTCTTTCTCTCTCTGCACTCTCTACGTCACTTTTGTAAGATTGGTTAGAATAGGGCGACAGTGGTACAGTAGGTAGAGAAGTCGTTTAGTAATCAGAAGGTTGCTAGTTCGATTCCCTGTCGAAGTGTCCTTGAGCAAGACACTGAACCCCTAATTGCTCCTGATGTGCAGTGTGCCATCAGTGTAAATGTAAAAATGTGTATACATTGTAAGTCGCACATATGTAAGTCGCTTTGGATGAAAGCGTCTGCTAAATGTAATTAGTCGGCTACTTTTTGTTCACTTTCAACAGGTCTCCCATCTCCTAGCTGGAGCTTGACCGCTGTTCCTCAATTGTAAATCACTTTGGATGAAAGCAACGGCCTGCCGAATGAAAGTGAGTGTTCGTGTCAGAGCTGTGCAGATGCCCCCTTACCCTGAGTGCCTTCTGTGGCTCATTTTGTGTTTTTTTTTCTCCATGTTCAGTTGCCAGAGGCTGTGGGGAGCAGGACTCACTTACCCAGGGGGCACTTTGCGACCTTGCCAAAGATAGACGTGAAACAGGTCCTACTGAGCCCATTTGATGCATCAGGGGACGTTTCTGCCACCACACCACACCGCACCGCGCCACTCCTCTGCGCTCTGCCTTTATGTGAGAGCCTCTCTCTCTCTCTCTCTCCGGACCGTCCCCGGCGGTGCTGTCCATAGCTATAACATCACACGACCCACCGCATCCCTACATGCCCACCGCATCCCTACATGCACTGCAACCACGAATGACAGCAAGGCCCTCTCTGCATCAAACTGTCTGTACTGTTTACGTCAAGCAGAAAGAGTGGGAAAGCTCCCACCATCAACAGAAAAACAACTCTAACTCCAACTGCAGCACGGTGAAGATGTATTCTCAATATTTTAGACAAAATGAAAGTTGTGGTAAATGTGCAAAAAGCCGTATATGTGGATTTTGTCAATCTAATGGAATGAGTGACCTCCCTCCCTTGCAATGACATTGTTAAAGAAAAATATTACATTTGATATAAAACATTCCGATGTAAGATGAGATATTTCCATTTCCATTTCCACGAGTATATTATCCTTAGTTCTACATGAACGAGAGGTTTGTGGTTGAGTATGACATGAGAGGACTTGAAGGTGAGTTGGCCATGATTGGACCGCATCTTCATGAGCGCACAAACAGTCCCCAGCACGTACATCCAGGCCCGTACGTGAGCGCCTCAGCCCTCACCTCTACACGACCTCGTCAGAGATGGCAGCCGGTCCGCTGCTCAGTATTCAGAGCAGCGCCGACATCTCTGTGAAGAGCCTCCTCGTAGGGAGAAGCCACAGGCCTGTCAGAGAAGACAGCAGGGGGCCACGCTCACAGCCAACATGGGGGGGGGAAACAAGACGATGAGCCAGGAGGATTCTGGGAGCTGCTCTCCTCAGCACTGCTGCTGTGCAGCGCAGTGAGACGTCTGGTGTTCACATCGTTTCAAAGCACAGCCATGGTTTAGTATTCTCTCAGAGGGGTAGCAGCCCTGTCTGGGTAGTATACTCTTAGAGGGTTAGTATACTCTTACAGGGTTAGTATACCCTTAGAGGGTTAGTAGGTTAATATTCCTGTCTGGGTAGTATACTCTTAGAGGATTAGTATACTCTTAGAGGGTTAGTATACTCTTACAGGGTTAGTATACGCTTATAGGGTTAGTAGGTTAATATTCCTGTCTGGGTAGTATACTCTTAAAGGGGTTAGTATACTCTTAGAGGATTAGTATACTCTTAGAGGGTTAGTATACTCTTACAGGGTTAGTATACGCTTAGAGGGTTAGTAGGTTAATATTCCTGTCTGGGTAGTATACTCTTAAAGGGGTTAGTATACTCTT
>NC_045172.1:23886461-23888961 GCF_900700415.2 Clupea harengus | reverse complement strand
GGTTGTCTCTGCTGCCCCAGAGGTAGCCTCCGTCGCTACCACTCCCAAAGCAGCCTCTGACGCTGCCGCCCCAGAAGCAGCCTCTGACGCTGCCGCCCCTGAAGTAGCCTCCGTTGCTACCGCCCCAGAAGCAGCCTCTGACGCTGCCGCCTCCGAGGTCGTCTCTGCTGCCCCAGATGTAGCCTCCGTCGCTACCACTCCCAAAGCAGCCTCTGCCTCTCCCGAAGCAGCTTCTGATGCTGCCACCCCCGAAGCAGCCTCTGACGCTGCCGCCCCCGACGTAGCCTCCGTCGCTACCACTCCCGAAGCACCCACTGCTGCCCCCGACGTAGTCTCTGTTGCCAGCAACCCCGAAGCAGCCTCTGTCGCTGCTGTCCCTGAAGCAGCCTCTGATGCCACTGACGTAGCCTCCGTCGCTACCGCTCCCGAAGCACCCACTGCTGCCCCCGACGTAGCCTCTGTTGCTAGCAACCCCGAAGCAGCCTCTGTCGCTGCTGTTCCTGAAGCAGTCTCTGAAGAAATTGCTGATGGTGACGCCACTGAGGCCTACGCCACAGCAGAGCCCGCCGCCGCAGATCAAGCCGCCGCTCTCCCTGCAGACCGAGCCGTCGCTCACCCTGCAGACCCGGCCGTCGCTGACCCTGCAGACCCGGCCGTCGCTGACCCTGCAGAACCAGCCGCCGCAGATCAAGCCGCCGCTCTCCCTGCAGACCGAGCCGTTGCTCACCCTGCAGACCCGGCCGTCGCTGACCCTGCAGACCCGGCCGTCGCTGACCCTGCAGACCCAGCCGTCGCTGACCCAGCAGACCCAGCCGACGCTCACCCAGCTTGTGCGTACCCTACAGCCAGCGCTGCCGACCCGGACCCCGCAGCCACCGCTGCCGACCCGCACCCCGCAGCTGACCCGGACCCTGCTGCCACAGCTGCCAACCAAGATCCTCCAGCATCCGTTTCCGATGCAGGCCCAGCAGCACCCTCTGCCGAGACCGGTCCAGCAGCACCTTCTGATGGCGTCGCTGCTGAGGGCTCTGCTGTTCCAAGCGCCCCTGGCCGGAGTGCCCCTGTCCCGAGCGCCCCTGGCCGGAGCGCCCCTGGCCGGAGCGCCCCTGTCCCGAGCGCCCCTGTCCCGAGCGCCCCTGTCCCGAGCGCCCCTGTCCCGAGCGCCCCGGTCCCGAGCGCCCCTGTCCCGAGCGTCCCAGGCGCCCCTGTCCCCAGCGTTCCAGGCTCCCCTGTCCCAGGCTCCCCTGTCCCGAGCGTCCCAGGCTCCCCTGTCCCGAGCGTCCCAGGCTCCCCTGTCCCGAGCGTCCCAGGCTCCCCTGTCCCGAGCGTCCCAGGCTCCCCTGTCCCGAGCGTCTCAGGCGCCCCGGTCCCGAGCGTCTCAGGCGCCCCGGTCCCGAGCGTCCCAGGCTCCCCGGTCCCGAGCGCCTCAGGCGTCCCGGTCCCGAGCGTCTCCGGCGTTCCTGTCCAAGGTGTCCTTGCGCCGGTTCCAGGCGTCCATGCGCCGGCCCCAGGCGCTCCGGACCCTGTCTCCAGTGTTCCTGGGTTCCCTGTCCCAGCTGCAGCAGACCCAGGGTTCGGTGCCGCCAGCCCTAATGAACCAGCGAGTCCTGGTGCCACGTCTACCCCAGCCACTGGCCCTGCAACCCCAAACACCAATCGATATCGCTGGCATCTATTTGTTGTTAGGGTTATTGTTGTGTTTATTGTTGGTCTGTTTGGCCGGTCGCCAAAGACTCTGCCCCTGTTTGGCCACCCACCCGGCCGGTCGCCAAAGACTCTGCCCCTGTTTGGCCACCCACCCGGCCGGTCGCCAAAGACTCTGCCCCTGTTTGGCCATCCACCCGGTCGGTCGTCAAAGACTCTGCCTCTGTTTGGCCATCCACCCGGTCGGCCGCCAAACACTCTGCCCCGGTTTGGTCACCCACACGGCCAGCCACCAGACATTCTGCCCTTGCTTGGCCGTCCACCCGGTCAGCCACCAGACATTCTGCCCTTGCTTGGCCGTCCACCCGGTCAGCCACCAGACCCTTCTTTCCAGCCTTCTGTCTGGCCCGGTCTGCCCGCCTGCCTTGCTCTGGACCCCCTCCACCCACCCTAGGTGGATTTGATCTGTTTGTTTGTGTGTTTTTGGGCTGTCTGGTCCGGTCTGCCCGCCTGCCTTGCTCTGGACCCCCTCCACCCACCCTAGGTGGATTTGATCTGTTTGTGTGTTTTTGGGCTGTCTGGTCCGGTCTGCCCGCCTGCCTTGCTCTGGACCCCCTCCACCCACCCTAGGTGGATTTGTTCTGTTTGTGTTTAGGGCCGTCTGGAATCCGGCCCTTAGAGGGGGGGTACTGTAAGGTCTGTGTTCTGTCCATGTCTAATTTCTGTGTTTGTCTCCCTTGTGTGGTCGCATGTTTGTTCCCGTGTCTAGTCCTCGTGCTTCCTTGTTCCCGCCATGTGCTTTCCCTGTGTTTGTTTGTCTGTGCCATGTGCCCTCTTGTTGTTGTCCGTGTCTCCA
>NC_045172.1:23868961-23873961 GCF_900700415.2 Clupea harengus | reverse complement strand
TTCATTAAAAATTCGACACCAGACTAGCCACCATTTTGAAACGGTTTATAGTGTTGTTAAAAGCACTAAGAGAGCCGTTGCTTTTATTGATCCTTCGGGCTCCCATCACTGTGAGCGTGAAGGAAAAGAGAACACAATCCGTACTGGGGCTTTTTTATGTTACTGGCTCGGTTCCGTCCTCCTCGCCGCTAGGCTCCTGGAGGCCTTTAGAGAAGCGCTGACAAACACACTTCTTAAACACCGCTGACAAACACACTTTTCTTTAACGGGGTTTCGGGGTCGGGAGCAGGTGTGCCAAATCAAACAGACCATTATGAAGGGGACCCCATTCCTTCCTGGATAGCGCTGAGCTCACACAGGAGGGGCGCGAGGCTTTCAGGCTGTCGAGGCACACGCTGAAAGAGGAGTTCTGTCCTAGAAATGAGCACAACATTGTCAAGGAAACCTTTGACAGCCAGTATTTGTCCAAGTTAAATTATTTAACACCGTCAAGCTGACACTGAACATTTGTGCCAGTAAGTGGTTTAGCTTGAGAGGCCTTGCAGAGGTCTGTGCCTGAGGAGAGGACTCACGGCTTCTCCTGTCAGACGAAAAATAGTCTAGTCACTTTAGTCGACTTGACTTTACCTGTACCCTCTGTCATAAGACAGGTATAAATTAGTCTAGTCACTTTAGTCGACTTGACTTTACCTGTACCCTCCCTGCATAACCCTGTATAACCTGTCATAAGAATGTCAGAGCTATGGCATACTCTGTCACCAGCCATAACACCAATCCAAAGGCATGACAGTTTCGTGTAACTAAAACTTGACATGACAGCTTCGTGTAACTGTCATGACAACTTTTAATTCTGGATGCCACAAAAGCCTATGTCACATGCTTATAAGCTGTCACAGCATTAAAAACTGAGGAAGCTGTCGTGACAAATTACACGGTTGTATCAATGGACACAGACTGGCATGGCAACTACCCCTGCTATCTACTACGTCATGTTTATGCCATGTTTATGTCATGTTTATGTCATGGTTATGACATGTTTATGTCATGTTTATGACATGGTTAAGTCAGCACCGTCAAGCTCAAGTAAAGTGTTCTGAAAAGGTTACACTCAGTCAGGGGCGGACTGGGGGAAAAAAGTGGCCCGGGAGTTACTGTCAGACCGGCCCACTCAATACACGGCGCACGGCCCACTCAGTACACGGCGCGTTGCCCACTCAATGCATCGCACGTATCGACCAGTCAGTGGCCTACTTGGAAAAATACCCATACACTTAACATTATTTTGGATGATTACAAAGAAATTACATCATATATGTTTTTTTTTTTATAACATTTGGATCCACCAATTTGCCTGGATGGACACATGGAATAAAATGATACTGGCTATTGTAACACTCCAAGGTAGGTATAGTTTGCTAGATGAATATGCTTAACTCTGGGCTAGTATCAGATGGTTATACGTATAACTACAGAACCTTAAGGAATGAATATCCACACAATAAAGAAACTGGAATCAGAGGGTAGAATTAGTATGAACTATATTGTAGAAATGAACAGAATAGAACATACGATGGGGTGTGAACATCAGTGGTATCTGTAGTGTTGCATGCTGGGTGTGTGATTGTGTGTGTGTGTGTGTGTGTGTAGGGGTGTTGAAGGTGCATAACAAAACAATAAGTTAAGTAACAGAACCTAAACTAACTCTGCTGGCCCGGGTGCATTACAGTCACATGATAATAAAAAACAATATCAGTATACTCATGTGTTATTATGACCTCACTATCTAATCTAGATAACATATTAACATTGTTTATAATGTTAGTGTTGTGTATAACACTGTGATTTTAGCATACCAAGCTAGCTGGTTAACTTACACAACTTTACATAAATTATTAGAAATTATAAGATTGCCCTCTTTACAACTACCACCATGGATAGCTTGCTCATCGATTGTAACCAAGTGACTACGGCTAACATGTTAAAATAGAAAATTTCAATGATGACAACAGCGCCAGCTTGCTTATTTTACCAGATCATAACGGTCTCAATTTTGGACATTTATCTACCTAACGTTAGCTAGGCTAGTTGGTAGGGAATGTTACCTCATCTGTGAAAAGCAAGCTAACATTGGCCAAGTCAACGCCACAATTTACCTTGTATCACTGTCACGCGAAATAGCAGTCGTAAATGGCCCAGAGTTTTCTTAAATGCAATTCCTCAAAACCACCAGATGCCCCACGGGCCGCTCCGTGTTAGAAGGGCTGACTGCACACGTCACTACAGTTGCGTGCCCTGGCGGGGCGTGTATGTATGCAAATCCAGGTGCGTTTAATTTAAGAATCCTCATCCTCAATCTGCACAGCTGAGAACACTTCGGCTGTAAGAACCAATTTTCAGGCGTTCATTAATAAGGTGGAGATCGTTTCTTACGTTGAACTTCTGAAGTTCAGAAGACACTTCAGAACATTTTCGAAAAATAGGCACCATGAGTGTGAATACAGATCGCAAGGAGGACTGTAAATATCAGTCAGTTTTTTTTTGGTCAAAGTTAGTATAGGAAATTGTACGTGTTCTGAGTAGAATGGAAAATAGTTGGAGGTATCGGCGATGTTTGAGGGAGGGCTGGCTGGTGATGGAGATGGGCCAGTATTACGGACCATCCCAACCTCGTCGGCCTACCGGGGATTCCCCGGTATCCCCGATGGCCAGTCCGCCCCTGCACGCAGTACAGAACGCCCCAGCTGCAGTGTGGCTATGAATGTAAGACTGCTAATTCAGAACCATAACATTAGCGACATTAGCTCTGAGTGAACTCTTATCAGTGTAGCTAAGCACCGTAAATGGGGTTTTCTGCTTCATGTTAATGCTGATTGCTTGCCGTTTCATACGGAGTCTGTTAATGAAGCTTCATATGTTAATGCCTCACGCACATTCATATGTTGATGCCTCACGCACATTCGCTGCTGTTTCTCTCCGCTCGGGGAAAATGAGCCGTGAAGCACAGTGCCGGCATCAGCATTAGATAAAATGAGCTCACAGCGCGTCGTCCTCTTTTTGATCTTTAATGGTTTCACAGCGCGTAGACTTCATTGTGCTCTTTAATGGTTTCATTTCAGAGTACAGCAGAGTAGCCTAGGCAGAGGTTCATGTTTAATATGTTGGCACTCTGAGATTCTTCTGAATGAAGAGTGCATTACAAATGAAATTAATTATTATTATTATTATTACTGCCTTTCTCACGCCAGGCTGGGAATTCATTCATCCATTCAGGCGAGCACAAAGCAGCCCTGCTACGGATTCGTGGCGCTAATGGTGCTGTTCTCCAAAGAAAAATGACAACAGTTGTTTACGCGGACACATTGTATGCGTTTGATGTTTAAAAAACATGAATGTGTGAAAAATAATGAATTTAATAATATATATGAACTCTAAAAGTGAATCATATCTGCATGCGAAATCCACATGACATTACGCTGCTGTGTCGTTCTCTAATTATACTCCGACGCAGTCTTGAGCTGAAGGCCTTTTTATTTGTTTATTTGTTTATTTGCAAACAAAACTAGAACTATAAAAGAGTACAGATGATGGACCCTGCTGTCTTGTTGATTGATGATCTGCACTATTAGTCCAGGCTGGTGATTATGACCGACATGCAATCAGTGTGGTGAGAGTAGGAAACAAAACCAAAATGTCTCTTTTCCGCCACGACCGCCTGCTGAGGCCAGAGGAGAGAGAGAAGGTGCCGGATCGTTTCTGGTGTCGCGAGTGTGACAGGCCACAGAGATGATGGCAGCAGGATAATGGCAGTCTGGTATGATTGGAACAAAGCACAGGAGATCAATGTCTAGTCCTCCAATCCATCTCCATACGGGGGGTTGATGAGTCTCAGCATCAATACTGCAGTAGCAGTGTACCAACAGCAGCACATTAGTCTGACACGGCAAGGCATGATGGAACAACACAGAGATAGGGATGAGAGAGATAGATAGATAGATACTGTCTGTTTATTCACAACCCTGTCTATGCCTTTCTCTCTCTCTCTCTCTCTCTCTCTCTCTCTCTCTCTCCATCCCCCTCTACTCTAACCCCGCCCTAGTTCTCTCATCTGCGTTCTCTCCCCCTCTCTCTTACTCCCCCTCTCTCTTCCTCCCCCTCTCTACACCCAAACATATATCTCTCTATCCCTCTCTCCCCCTCTCTCTTACCTCCTCTTTCTACACCCAAACATATATCTCTCTGTCCCTCTCTATCCCCCTCTCTCTTACACTCTCTCTAGACCAGAATCTCTCTATCCTTTCTCTCTCTCCCTCTCTCTTCCTCTCCATCTCTACACCCAAACATATATCTCTCTATCCCTCTCTATCCCCCTCTCTCTTACTCTCTCTCTAGACCAAAATCTCTCTCTCCCCCTCTCTTCCTCCCTCTCTCTTCCTCCCCCTCTCTTTTAACCCCACCCTCATTCTCTCTTCCTCCATCTCTCTAGACCAAAATATATCTTTCTCTCTCTTCATCCTCCCCCCTCTTCATCCTTACTAGCGCTCTCTTCCTCCTTCTCTCCCGTCCCCCCGTCTCTCCCTCCCTTGCTCTCTCTCTCTCTCTCTCTCTCTCTCTCACTCTCCCTCCCTTGCTCTCTCTCTCTCTCTCTCTCTCTCTCACTCTCTCTCTCACTCTCACTCTCTCTCTCTCTTTTTCTCGTCCCCCCTCTCTCTCTCTCTCACTCACTCTCTCTCTCTCTCTCTCTCTCACTCTCTCTCTCTCTCTCTCTCTCTCTCTCTCTCACTCACTCTCTCTCTCTCTGATATCGTACAGATTCCGCCACAGAGCCCATCAGATCAGCACACTCTCTGATGTTTGGAAGCTGCGATTTCACACCCAGAGCCGCAGGATTCTCCAGCAGCCGACGCTTTGCCAAGACATCAGCAACTCACGCAATGCTGCAATTAAAGTGACAAATTGGCCTCAGCATTAACAGCCTAATGCCTTATGCCCCCCCCCCCCCC